>NW_027005066.1:0-4368 GCF_036934945.1 Oncorhynchus masou masou
TCAGGGTGGAGGGCCCTGAACTGACGAATGAGGTCAGGGTCCAGGATGTCTTTGGCAGGAACCCAGAGCGCTCCTCGGGACCGTAGCCTTCCCAGTCCACCAGATACTGCCAGGACCGCTGCACCCGGCGGGAATCCAGTATCCGATGGACGGTATAAGCCGGCTGGCCTCCAATGACACGAGGCGGAGGGGAGGTCTGTCTGCCGGGACAAGGGGAGAAAAAAACAGGTTTTAACAATGAAATGTGAAATGTGGGATTAATCTTAAGGGATCTGGGTAAGTGTAGGCGATAAGAAACTGGGTTAACTCTCCTGGCAACCTTGAAGGGACCGATGTATTTTTGGGACAGCTTGCGAGACTCCACCCGTAGAGGTAAGTCTCTTGTGGAGAGCCAGACTCTCTGGCCGGGGCGCAGGGTAGGCCCGGACGGCGACGTCTGTTGGCTTGTTGTTGGTACCTCTGTGAGGAACGCATAAGATTAAGACGGGTCTTCCTCCACATAAGCCGACAGCGTCTGACGAACTTCAAGGCTGAAGGCACTCTGACTTCTGCCTCCTGGTCCAGGAACAATGGAGGAGCATAGCCAAACTGACACTCGTGCGGGGACATACCAGTGGAGGAGGAGCGCAAGGTGTTGTGCGCGTATTCGGCCCAAACAATAAAGGATGACCATGTGGACGGGTTGTCACGAGTCATACATCGGAGGGTGGTTTCCAGCTCTTGATTCATCCTCTGTTTGGCCGTTGGACTCCGGATGGTACCCTGAAGATGGAAGGCCTTCTGCCAGTCTAAAACCTTGAGGCGAACTGGGGACCTCTGTCAGAAACCATATCTTGAGGAATGCCGAAGACTCGGAACACATGATTAATTACCAACTCAGCCGTTTCCTTGGCAGAAGGTAACTTAGTCAGAGGGACGAACCTGGCCGCCTTTGAAAACCTGTCGATTATGACTAGGATAGTAGTATTGCCATGGGATGGAGGAAGTCCAGTAATAAAGTCCAATGAGATATGGGACCAGGGTCTGTGGGGAACGGGTAAAGGGTGAAGGAGTCCTTGAGGGCGGAGGTGAGAAGATTTGCCCTGGCAGCACACGGGACAGGCATTGACGAAAGTGGCAACGTCTTCTCTTATGGTAGGCCACCAGAACTTACGCTGGATGAACTCCAAGGTGCGACCTACGCCCGGATGACAGGTGAGGCGAGAGGAGTGCCCCCACAGAAGGACCTGAGTCCTCACTGCATTGGGGACAAACAACCGATTGGCAGGACCTCCTTTCGGGTCCGGTTCGCTAGCTTGAGCACGTCTCACGGTATCCTCAACTTGCCACGAGATCGGAGCCACAATCTTAGCAGCAGGAAGGACAGGCATGTCTGTGTCATCTCGAATGGCAGGAGCGTAGACTCGGGACAGGGCATCCGGTTTGAGATTCTTCGACCCGGGCCGATAGGTGAGGATAAACTGGAATCGATTGAAGAAAAGAGACCATCTAGCTTGTCTAGAGTTCAACCGCTTCGCCTGCTGGATATACTCCAGATTTTTGTGGTCCGTAAGCACTTGAAACGGGTGAGAAGCCCCTCGAGCCAGTGTCTCCATTCCTTCAATGCCATCTTAACCGCTAGGAGTTCACGATCCCCCACATCGTAGTTCCTCTCAGTCGGGGTAAGCCGGTGTGAGAAGAAAGCGCACGGATGAAGCTTCTTGTCTTCACCCCTCTGAGACAGGACAGCTCCAACACCAACCTCTGATGCGTCTACCTCCACCACAAATGGTTCATCCGTAGTATCAGGATGGGAGCAGAGAGAACGCGCTGCTTGAGTCCTTGGAAGGCCGTCTCAGCTTCTCTTCCCCACAAAAACCTTGCATTGCCACCCTTGGTTAAAGCTGAGAGAGGGGCTGCCACCAAGCTGAAGTTCTTGATGAACTTGGAGGTAAAAGTTTGTGATGCCCAGGAAACGCTGAACTTCCTTAACGGATTTGGGGGTGGGCCAATCCGCTACCGCCCCTACCTTCCTGGGGTCCATTTGGACTCGACCGGGTTCCACTACAAATCCCAGGAATTGTACTCGGGATGAATGGAATTCACATTTTTCCGGCTTAACGTACAGATGGCTGTCCAGGAGGCGTTTGAGTACTTGTCTGACATGCTTAGTGTGTTCTTGAAGGAGCTCAAAAGATGAGGATGTCATCCAAGTAAACGAACACAAATATGTTAAGCATATCCCTAAGCACATCGTTTATGAGCGCTTGGAACACCGCTGGGCGTTGGTCAGGCCGAAGGGCATCACCAAGTATTCATAGTGACCAGTAGGCGTGTTGAAAGCGGTCTTCCACTCGTCACCAGGTCTGATCCGCACAAGATGGTATGCGTTCCGCAGGTCAAGCTTAGTGAAAACAACTGCTTCCTGGAGCAGCTCGAAGGCTGTGGCCATAAGGGGTAGCGGGTAACGGTTATGGCATTGAGTCCCCGGTAGTCGATGCAAGGACGTAATCCACCGTCTTTCTTGGCCACAAAGAAAAACCCTGCTCCCGCCGGGGAGGTGGATGGACGCATGAGGCCTGCTTCCAGAGCGTCCTTGATGTAGGTATCCATAGCAGCTCGTTCGGGTGGAGATAGGGAAAGATCCGACCCCTGGGGGCAAGTGCCCGGAAACAGGTCGATGGGGCAATCGTAAGGTCTATGGGGTGGTAGCATGGTGGCCCTCTGTTTGCTAAACACCAGTTTGAGGTCATGGTAACACTCGGGAACTCGGGTCAGGTCGATGGATTCTAAAGACTCGGGAGTAGAACTCGGGGAATTCTGGAAAATACAAGTAGCTTGGCACGTAGGACCCCACTGCTTGATAGTGCCCACAGACCAGTCGATGTGAGGGTTATGGCTGTGAAGCCAGGGGTATCCAAGGACGAGAGGGAACAGGAGATCAAATGAAAGTTCATCAATTCCTGGTGTTGTGAAACTGAAAGTCGCAAGGAGGTAGTGACATGAGTGACAAGTCCAGATCCCAAAGGGCTTCCATCCAATGTAGTGACCCTCATGGGTTCACTTAGAGGTTCAGAGGGAACGCCATTCTCCTTCGCCCAGACACCGTCCATGAAGTTACCTGCGGCTCCAGAGTCTACCAAGGCTTGAAGGTGAAGCTTGTGGTTGTCCCAGGAGAGGGTGACTGGAATGAGCAAACGGGAGTTGGACGGATGGGAGGAGGTTATGTTTCCCGTTACAGTTCCCCGTTACAGTTCCCCCCGGTCTGTACGGGACAGAGCGTTTCCCTGGAGCCCGGGACACGTGGAACGGAAATGGCCCGGTTTGCCGCAATATAGACAGCGTCGCTCCCTCATCCGGCGGTCTCTCTCAGCCTGGGAGATGCGTCCAATCTGCATGGGTTCCGATGGAGCCAGCGAGGATAAAGGTGGGGACTCGGAGCTGGGACTGATAGGGGCTAGAGGTCTACGGTTGAGTTCTCTCTCAGACGCTGGTCAATGCGTGAGGCCAACTTGATCAGGGACTCGAGATTGTCCGGTGGTTCCCGAGTGGCCAGTTCATCTTGGATAGTGTCGGAAAGGCCTTTCAGAAAGCACACCGTGAGCGCCTCGTTGTTCCAGCCACTTGCTGCTGCCACCGTGCGGAACTGGATGGCATAGTCCGTCACGCTGCGCCAACCTTGGTGGAGAGTCAGGAGCTGTTTGGCTGAGTCAGAACCACTGCTTGGGCCTTGAAACACTCGTTTGAATTCCTCAGCAAAGGCAGAGTAGCTGGCACAGCAGGAACTATGGGCATCCCACACAGCAGTAGCCCAGGCCAGGGCTTTTTCCGACAGCAGGGTGATGATATAAGCGATCTTAGTCCGGTCGGTGGGAAACGACGAGGGTTGTAGCTCAAAGGAGAGAGAACATTGGGTGAGAAACCCTTTACAAGCACTTGGATCACCTGAGAACCGTTGGGGAGGTGGAAGACGAGGTTCAGCCAGGGGGTTAACTGCCATGGGTACGTGAATCTGAGGTACTGGGACGGGAACTGTTGCCGGGGTAAGACGATCAGATATTTGCTTAATGGAAGTCAGCATCTCCGACAGAAGATGAGAATGTCTAGCCATTAAGGCCTCTTGCTGAACCAGGGCGGCTTCGTGGCGTTGGACAGTCTCCTGGTGGTGGGACAGCATGGCAAAAGGTCCTGGGAACTGGCTGCCTCTGGGTTCATTTTGGCTCTGTGTTTCTGTCAGGACCCGGTTACGAACCTGGGTCTCCGGAGTGAGAAACAGTCACTTAACCAACTGAGCCACGAATAGTCAGCAGAACCCAGAAGATGAGGCAGACACAGCAGTACTTAAGACGGTGTATTAAAGTAAAAAGGAGAAGTCCTTCAATACAAAAA
>NW_027005067.1:0-4366 GCF_036934945.1 Oncorhynchus masou masou
TTACATTTACATTTAAGTCATTTAGCAGACGCTCTTATCCAGAGCGACTTACAAATTGGTGAATTCACCTTCTGACATCCAGTGGAACAGCCACTTTACAATAGTGCATCTAAATCATTTAAGGGGGGTGAGAAGGATTACTTTATCCTACTCCTAGGTATTCCTTGAAGAGGTGGGGTTTCAGGTGTCTCCTGGAAGGTGGTGATTGACTCCGCTGTCCTGGCGCCGTGAGGGAGTCTTGTTCCACCATTGGGGGCCAGAGCAGCGAACAGTTTTGACTGGGCTTGAGCGGGAACTGTACTTCCTCAGTGGTAGGGAGGCGAGCAGGCCAGAGGTGGATGAACGCAGTGCCCTTGTTTGGGTGTAGGGCCTGATCAGAGCCTGGAGGTACTGCGGTGCCGCTCCCTCACAGCTCCGTAGGCAAGCACCATGGTCTTGTAGCGGATGCGAGCTTCAACTGGAAGCCAGTGGAGAGAGCGGAGGAGCGGGGTGACGTGAGAGAACTTGGGAAGGTTGAACACCAGACGGGCTGCGGCGTTCTGGATGAGTTGTAGGGGTTTAATGGCACAGGCAGGGAGCCCAGCCAACAGCGAGTTGCAGTAATCCAGACGGGAGATGACAAGTGCCTGGATTAGGACTGTGTGAGGCAGGGTCGTACTCTGCGGATGTTGTAGAGCATGAACCTACAGGAACGGGCCACCGCCTTGATGTTAGTTGAGAACGACAGGGTGTTGTCCAGGATCACGCCAAGGTTCTTAGCGCTCTGGGAGGAGGACACAATGGAGTTGTCAACCGTGATGGCGAGATCATGGAACGGGCAGTCCTTTCCCCGGGAGGAAGAGCAGCTCCGTCTTGCCGAGGTTCAGCTTGAGGTGGTGATCCGTCATCCACACTGATATGTCTGCCAGACATGCAGAGATGCGAGTCCGCCACCTGGTCATCAGAAGGGGGAAAGGAGAAGATTAATTGTGTGTCGTCTGCATAGCAATGATAGGAGAGACCATGAGGTTATGACAGAGCCAAGTGACTCTGGTGTATAGCGAGAATAGGAGAGGGCCTAGAACAGAGCCCTGGGGACACCAGTGGTGAGAGTTGTGACAGGGAGACAGATTCCCCGCCACGCCACCTGGTAGGAGCGACCTGTCAGGTGAGGACGCAATCCAGCGTGGGGTCAGCGTCAGAGATGCCCAACTCGGAGAGGGTGGAGAGGAGGATCTGATGGTTCACAGTGTCGAAGGCAGCCATAGTCTAGAAGGATGAGAGCAGAGGAGAGAGAGTTAGCTTTGGCAGTGCGGAGCGCCTCCGTGATACGTAGAGAAGAGCAGTCCCAGTTGAATGACTAGTCTTGAAACCTGACTGATTTGGATCAAGAAGGTCATTCTGAGAGAGATAGCGGGAGAGCTGGCCAAGGACGGCACGTTCAAGAGTTTT
Source organism: Oncorhynchus masou masou (assembly GCF_036934945.1). Classification (NCBI taxonomy): domain Eukaryota; kingdom Metazoa; phylum Chordata; class Actinopteri; order Salmoniformes; family Salmonidae; genus Oncorhynchus; species Oncorhynchus masou. The sequence goes on from NW_027005067.1 coordinate 1,432, forward strand.
GGGAGAGAAAAGAAAGAAGGGATACTGGTCTGTAGTTGTTGACATTGGAGGATCGAGTGTAGGTTTTTTCAGAAGGGGTAAAAACTCGCTTCCTCTTGAAGACGGAAGGGACGTAGCCAGCGGTCAGGGATGAGTTGGATGAGCGAGGTGAGGTAAGGAGCAGTGCCCGGAAATGGTCTGGAGAAGAGAGGAGGAGGCTAGGGTCAAGCGGGCAGTAGTTGTTAGCTGCCGTCATTGGCCAAGATGCGTAGATTTCATCTGGAAAGAGAGGGGGAGAAAGAGGTCAGAGCACAGGGTAGGGCAGTGTGAGCAGAATCAGTGTGCCGTTTTGATCTTCAGCAACGAGGATCGGATGTCGCCGACCTTCTTTTCAAAATGGTTGACGAAGTCATCTGCAGAGAGGGAGGAGGGGGGAGGGGGAGGAGGATTCAGGAGGGAGGAGAAGGTGGCAAAGAGCTTCCTAGGGTTAGAGGCAGATGCTTGGAATTTAGAGTGGTAGAAAGTGGCTTTAGCAGCAGAGACAGAGGAGGAAAATGTAGAGAGGAGGGAGTGAAAGGATGCCAGGTCCGCAGGGAGGCGAGTTTTCCTCCATTTCCGCCCGGCTGCCCGGAGCACTGTTCTGTGAGCTCGCAATGAGTCGTCGAGCCACGGAGCGGGAGGGGAGGACCGAGCCGGCCTGGAGGATAGGGGACATAGAGAGTCAAAGGATGCAGAAAGGGAAGAGAGGAGGGTTGAGGAGGCAGAATCAGGAGATAGGTTGGAGAAGGTATGAGCAGAGGGAAGAGATGATAGGATGGAAGAGGAGAGAGTAGCGGGGAGAGAGAGCGAAGGTTGGGACGGCGCGATACCATCCGAGTAGGGGCAGTGTGGGAAGTGTTGGATGAGAGCGAGAGGGAAAAGGATACAAGGTAGTGGTCGGAGACTTGGAGGGGAGTTGCAATGAGGTTAGTGGAAGAACAGCATCTAGTAAAGATGAGGTCGAGCGCATTGCCTGCCTTGTGAGTAGGGGGGGAAGGTGAGAGGGTGAGGTCAAAAGAGGAGAGGAGTGGAAAGAAGGAGGCAGAGAGGAATGAGTCAAAGGTAGACGTGGGGAGGTTAAAGTCGCCCAGGACTGTGAGAGGTGAGCCGTCCTCAGGAAAGGAGCTTATCAAGGCATCAAGCTCATTGATGAACTCTCCGAGGGAACCTGGAGGGCGATAAATGATAAGGATGTTAAGCTTGAAAGGGCTGGTAACTGTGACAGCATGGAATTCAAAGGAGGCGATAGACAGATGGGTAAGGGGAGAAAGAGAGAATGACCACTTGGGAGAGATGAGGATCCCGGTGCCACCACCCCGCTGACCAGAAGCTCTCGGGGTGTGCGAGAACACGTGGGCGGACGAAGAGAGAGCAGTAGGAGTAGCAGTGTTATCTGTGGTGATCCATGTTTCCGTCAGTGCCAAGAAGTCGAGGGACTGGAGGGAGGCATAGGCTGAGATGAACTCTGCCTTGTTGGCCGCAGATCGGCAGTTCCAGAGGCTACCGGAGACCTGGAACTCCACGTGGGTCGTGCGCGCTGGGACCACCAGATTAGGTGGCCGCGGCCACGCGGTGTGGAGCGTTTGTATGGTCTGTGCAGAGAGGAGAGAACAGGGATAGATAGACACATAGTTGACAGGCTACAGAAGAGGCTACGCTAATGCAAAGGAGATTGGAATGACAAGTGGACTACACGCCTCGAATGTTCAGAAAGTTAAGCTTACGTAGCAAGAATCTTATTGACTAAAATGATTGAAATGATACAGTACTGCTGGAGTAGGCTAGCTGGCAGTGGCTGCGTTGTTGACTTTGTAGGCTAGCTGGCAGTGGCTGCGTTGTTGACACTACACTAATCAAGTCGCTCCGTCGAGTGTAATAGTTTCTACAGTGCTGCTATTCGGGGCTAGCTGGCTAGCTAGCAGTGTTGATTACGTTACGCTACGTTAAAAGAACGACAATAGCTGGCTAGCTAACCTAGAAAATCGCTCTAGACTACACAATTGTCTTAGATACAAAGACGGCTATGTAGCTAGCTAGCTACGATCAAACAAATCAAACCGTTGTACTGTAATGAAGTGAAATGAAAATGTGATACTACCTGTGGAGCGAAGCGGAATGTTGACCGGGTAGTTGAAGTTCAATTCGGTAGACGTTGGCTAGTTGTTGGCTAGCTAGCTAGCAGTATCTCCTACGTTAAGGACGACAAATAGCTGGCTAGCTAACCTCGGTAAATTAAGATAATCACTCTAAGTCTACACACTCTAAACTACACAATTATCTTGGATACTGAAGACAGCAAAGACAACTATGTAGCTAGCTAACACTACACTAATCGAGTCGCTCAGTTGAGTGTAATAGTTTCTACAGTGCTAGTAGACGGTGGACGTTAGCTAGCTGCTGGGCAGATAGCAGTGTAGACTACGTTAGGACGACGAAATACGATAATTACGCAATTATCTTTGATACAAAGACGGCTATGTAGCTAGCTAAGAAGAAATTGCTAAGATTAGACAAATCAAACCGTTGTACTATAATGAAATGTAATGAAAATGTAATGAAAAGTTATACTACTCTGCGGACCGAAGTGTGTAGATGCGACTCGCTCGCTCCAACCCGGAACCGGTAGTACTACCCATGGTCCTGTTCTAATATAGTGTATTACTACCCCATAGTCCTGGTTTAATATAGTGCATTACTACCCCATGGTCCTGGTCTAATATAGTGTATTACTACCCCATGGTCCTGGTATAATATAGTGTATTACTACCCCATGGTCCTGGTCTAATATAGTGTATTACTACCCCATGGTCCTGGTATAATATAGTGTATTACTACCCCATGGTACTGGTCTAATATAGTGTATTACTACCCCATGGTCCTGGTATAATATAGTGTATTACTACCCCATGGTACTGGT
>NW_027005068.1:0-4366 GCF_036934945.1 Oncorhynchus masou masou
ATGAGTAAGCAACACTCACCAATAAGCCATTCATCCTCAACAGCTCCCGCCTGGAGGATTACAGGACAACATTTCAGTTCTGCAGAATGAACAAGTTGTGCTTTCTGCCAGGCCACCTGCTACCACATTCAGCAGCGTCTTTTGTGCATCACAACCAGCGGTGGAAAAAGTACCCAATTATCATACTTGAGCGAAAGTAAATATACTTTAATAGAAAATGACAAGTAAAAGTGAAAGACACCCAGTAAAATACTACTTGAGTAAAATTCTAAAAGTATTTGGTTTTAAATATACTTTAGTATCAAAAGTAAATGTCATCGCTTAAAAATGTATGGCTTTTTTGAGCCACTCTTCAGCCCAGCTCTGTGGAATGTATATTTAAAGTGGTCCTATGGACAGATACTTCAATCTCTGCTGTGGAGCTTTGCAGCTCCTTCAGGGTTATCTTTGGTCTCTTTGTTGCCTCTGATTAATGCCCTCCTTGCCTGGTCTGTGAGTTTTGGTGGGCAACCCTTGCTTGGCAGGTTTGTTGTGGTGCCATATTATTTTCATTTTTGAATAATGGATTTAATGGAGCTCATGTGTTCAAAGTTTCTGATATTTTTTTTTATAACCCATCCTGATTGGTACTTCTCCACAACTTTGTCCCTGACCTGTTTGGAGAGCTCCTTGGTTTTCATTGTGCCGCATGCTTGGTGGTGCCTCTTTTTAGTGGTGTTTGCAGACTCTGGGGCCTTTCAGAACAGGGATATATATACGGAGATCATGTGACAGATCATGTGACACTTAGATTGCACACAGGTGGACTTTTTAAAATTAATATCGTAACGTCTGAAGGTAATTGGTTTGCACCAGATCTTTTAAGGGGCTTCATGTAAATGGGGTGAATACATATGCACGCACCACTTTTCTGTTATTATTATTATTATTATTTTTAATTAAACAAGTAATTTTTTTTCATTTCACTTCACCAATTTGGACTGTTTAGTGTATGTCTATTACATGAAGTCCAAATAAAATAGGAAAAACGCCAAGGGGTGAATAGTTTTGCAAGGCACTGTATATACATTGAGTGTACAAAATATTAAGAACACCTACCTAGTATTCAGTTTTTTCCCTTTGCCCCCAGAACAGACTCAATTTGCCTGGGCATGGACTCTACAAAGTTTCAAAAGGTCTTCCACAGGGATGCTGTCCCATGTTGAACTTTCACCTGGATTCACCTGGTCAGTCAATGTCATGGAAAGAGCAGGTGTTCATAATGTTTTGTATACTCAGTGTAAGTTTTTATTGAATAACAGCAGGTCTGTCACAGCAGGTCTGTTTCTGCAATGACTGTCACTGTATGATTCTATATGCAAGTGAAAGGTTTGCCTTATCAATCCAACAATTCAGGATTTTTCATGCTCACATTTGATTGAATCCAATACCTTGATTTTGATTGAATTCAAGTTATATTATTTTATATTATGGTTCAGTATCAACAACAAGTCTGATTTATTCACCTGTTGTTTTAAGCCACTCTATTTTGTTGCTTTGGGTAATGGTTAGGGGACCTGAGGACTCAATGAAAGCTTATTGCATTTGACAGCTGCTTTATGCTTATGGCTACAACCTGGACTTATCGAATTCTGGAGCAAATATACCAATGGACTGAAAATGTCAGATTTTTAAATCAGTGATAGATAGAGAGGGGGTTTTATGAAAGATTTAGTTGGATTGTTTGGGGGAAATGACAACTCAAATTGTGGAACAGAAAATCAGAGCTGTCCCTTTCAGGAATTTAAAAGATCATGTAACGATTCCCAGTGCTTCAAATAAACACTATTGTAAAGATATAACTAGGTGAGTATGTAGTGGGCAAATATATTTGACATGTGTATATACAGTATATTGTACGTGCATTCGGAAAGTATTCAGACTCCTCTTGACTCTTTCCATGTTTGTTACCTAAAAGCCTTTTTCAAAAATGTATTAAATAGTTTTCCCCTCATCAATCTACACATAATACCCCATAATGATCTACAGACTATTCCCTCAATCAACCTCATGGATGGGTTTTTGCTCTGACATACATTGTCAACTGTGGGACCTTATATAGACAATTCAAGGGGTCTGAATACTTTCAATTCATTCAGACCCCTTGACTTTTTCCACATTTTGTTGCGTTACAGCCTTACCCCATCATGACAAAACAAGTGTTTGCAAATGCATTAAAATAAAACAGAAATATCATATTAACATAAGTATTCAGACCCTTTGCTATGAGACTCAAAATTGAGCTATGGTGCGTTCTGTATCCATTGATCATCCTTGAGATGTTTCTACAACTTGATTGGAGTCCACCTGTGGTAAATTCAATTGATTGGACATGATTTGAAAAGGCACATACCAGTCTATATAAAGGTCCCACTTGACAGTGCATGTCAGAGCAAAAACCAAGCCAGGAGGTCGAATGAATTGTACATAGAGCCCTGTGACAGGATTGTGTCGAGGCACAGATCTGGGGAGGACACCAACAAATTTCTGCAGCGTTGAAGGTTCCCAAGAACACAGTGTCCTCCATCAATCTTAAATGGAAGAAGTTTTGAACCCCCAAGACTCTTCCTTGAGCTTACCACCCAGCTAAACTGTGCAATCGGGGAGAAGGGCCTTGGTCAGGGAGGTGACTAAGAACCCGATGGTCACGCTAATAGTGCTCCAGAATTCTTTCCAGAAGGACAACCATCTCTGCAGCACTCCACCAAGCAGGCCTTTATGATAGTGGCCAGACGGAAGCCAGTCCTCAGTAAAAGGCACATGACAGCCTGCTTGGAGTTTGCCAAAATCTCCAAGCTCTGGTCTGATGAAGCCAAGATTTTACTCTTTGTCTTCAATGTCAAGCGTCACGTCTGGAGGAAACCTGGCACCATTCCTACGGCGAAGCATGGTGGTGGCAGCATCATGCTGTGGGGATGTTTTTCAACGGCAGGGACTGGAGGACTAGTCAGGATTGAGGGAAAGATGAATGGAGCAAAGTATAGAGAGATTCTTGATGAAAACGGGTTACAAATGACTGATGTACACAAGCACATAATATATACAACAAATTGGGAAGCTGTCACGTGTATCCACAGCATGTATACATTTCACTCTCAAGTTATGACACTGGGTTGGTCTTTGAATTAAGTTACATCCCTGCAGTAGTGCATGTCTTTAGAAACCTTGAGGTTCCGTTTCACTCCCTCCCGCGCGGATCCTATCAGGAATCAAGGTAAGACCCAGATGCAGACCGCGTTGAAGTAACAATGTTTATTACAGAAACAGGGGCATAGGAACAGTATGGCAGACAGGCTCAGGGTCAGGCCAGGCAGAGGTTGGGTATCCAGAGGTGGAGCAAAGGTACAGGATGGCAGGCTTAGGGTCAGGAGCAGACAGTGGTCAGGCGGGTGGGTACAGGGTCAGGACAGGCAAGGGTCAAAAACCAGGAGGACGAGAAAAAACAGACTGGGGAAAAGCAGGAGCTGACACAAAAATGCTGGTTAGCTTGACAAACAAGATGAACTGGCAACAGACAAACATAGAACACAGGTATAAATACACAGGGGATAATGGGGTTGATGGGTGACACTTGGAGGGGGGTGAAAGAGGTGAAACAGATCAGGGTGTGATAGTACTCCCCCCCTGCCCACGCCACCTGGCGTCCTACCTGGGAGCATACCTGGTTGACCGGGGTGCCAATGGTGGATGTCTCTAGCGGGCACCTCTCCTATGGGCCATAACCCTCCCAGTCAACCAGGTACTGGAAACCCCTGCCCCGTGGTCAAACCGTCAGAAACCAAAATTATAAACATTCAACATTGGCCATGCTGTCAATGAAGCATGATTTGTGCCAGGCTCAAAACAACTGTTAAATGGGAACTGCGAAAAACTTGACTTCAGTAAGTTCAAAACCCCTGGGAAGACGGGAATAAATGGGAAAATATGTTTTGAATGGTCATCCAACTCGGAATTGTAAATCTGGCCTCTTTATAGAGCTATGACCTGGAGATCAATGACGTCATCATGATTCGACCATGTTTTTTTCTGAGTTCTCAGATGTTTTGACAAAAATTTCCCATGAAGGAACGACGCCATCTTCCTGTTCGAGTGAGCACAGCACAACAAGGTGAGTCCAAAAATGTATTGTATGCTGCTGCACAAATTATGTAATATTCCAGGGAGATATATACAGTGCCTTGCGAAAGTATTCGGCCCCCTTGAACTTTGCGACCTTTTGCCACATTTCAGGCTTCAAACATAAAGATATAAAACTGTATTTTTTTGTGAAGAATCAACAACAAATAGGACACAATCATAAAGTGGAACGACATTTAAGTTTTACACA
>NW_027005069.1:0-4366 GCF_036934945.1 Oncorhynchus masou masou
ATACCAGGGCCCTATTCCCTATGTAGTGCACTACTATAGACCAGAGCCCTATTCCCCTATGTAGTGCACTACTATAGACCAGAGCCCTATTCCCTATGTAGTGCACTACTATAGACCAGGGCCCTATTCCCTATGTAGTGCACTACTATAGACCAGAGCCCTATTCCCTATGTAGTGCACTACTATAGACCAGAGCCCTATTCCCTATGTAGTGCACTACTATAGACCAGAGCCCTATTCCCTATGTAGTGCACTACTATAGACCAGGGCCCTATTCCCTATGTAGTACACTACTATAGACCAGGGCCCTATTCCCTATGTAGTACACTACTATAGACCAGGGCCCTATTCCCTATGTAGTACACTACTATAGACCAGGGCCCTATTCCCTATGTAGTACCCTACTATAGACCAGGGCCCTATTCCCTATGTAGTACACTACTATAGACCAGGGCCCTATTCCCTATGTAGTCACTACTATAGACCAGAGCCCTATTCCCTATGTAGTACACTACTATAGACCAGGGCCCTATTCCCTATGTAGTACACTACTATAGACCAGGGCCCTATTCCCTATGTAGTACACTACTATAGACCAGGGCCCTATTCCCTATATAGTAGCACTACTATAGACCAGGGCCCTATTCCCTATGTAGTGCACTACTATAGACCAGGGCCCTATTCCTATATAGTGCACTACTATAGACCAGGGCCCTATTCCCTATGTAGTGCACTACTATAGACCAGGGCCCTATTCCCTATGTAGTGCACTACTATAGACCAGGGCCCTATTCCCTATGTAGTACACTACTATAGACCAGGGCCCTATTCCCTATGTAGTGCACTACTATAGACCAGGGCCCTATTCCCTATGTAGTGCACTACTATAGACCAGAGCCCTATTCCCTATGTAGTACACTACTATAGACCAGGGCCCTATTCCCTATGTAGTGCACTACTATAGACCAGGGCCCTATTCCCTATGTAGTACACTACTATAGACCAGGGCCCTATTCCCTATGTAGTACACTACTATAGCCCAGAGCCCTATTCCCTATATAGTGCACTACTATAGACCAGGGCCCTATTCCCTATGTAGTACACTACTATAGACCAGAGCCCTATTCCCTATGTAGTACACTACTATAGACCAGGGCCCTATTCCCTATGTAGTGTACTACTATAGACCAGAGCCCTATTCCCTATGTAGTACACTACTATAGACCAGGGCCCTATTCCCTATGTAGTACACTACTATAGACCAGGGCCCTATTCCCTATGTAGTGCACTACTATAGACCAGGGCCCTATTCCCTATGTAGTACACTACTATAGACCAGGGCCCTATTCCCTATGTAGTACACTACTATAGACCAGGGCCCTATTCCCTATGTAGTACACTACTATAGACCAGGGCCCTATTCCCTATGTAGTACACTACTATAGACCAGGGCCCTATTCCCTATGTAGTGCACTACTATAGACCAGGGCCCTATTCCCTATGTAGTACACTACTATAGACCAGGGCCCTATTCCCTATGTAGTACACTACTATAGACCAGGGCCCTATTCCCTATGTAGTGCACTACTATAGACCAGGGCCCTATTCCCTATGTAGTACACTACTATAGACCAGGGCCCTATTCCCTATGTAGTGCACTACTATAGACCAGGGCCCTATTCCCTATGTAGTACACTACTATAGACCAGGGCCCTATTCCTATGTAGTGCACTACTATAGACCAGGGCCCTATTCCCTATGTAGTACACTACTATAGACCAGGGCCCTATTCCTATGTAGTACACTACTATAGACCAGGGCCCTATTCCCTATGTAGTGCACTACTATAGACCAGGGCCCTATTCCCTATGTAGTAGCACTACTATAGACCAGGGCCCTATTCCCTATGTAGTACACTACTATAGACCAGAGCCCTATTCCCTATGTAGTGCACTACTATAGACCAGAGCCCTATTCCTATGTAGTGCACTACTATAGACCAGGGCCCTATTCCCTATGTAGTGCACTACTATAGACCAGGGCCCTATTCCCTATGTAGTGCACTACTATAGACCAGGGCCCTATTCCCTATGTAGTACACTACTATAGACCAGAGCCCTATTCCCTATGTAGTACACTACTATAGACCAGGGCCCTATTCCCTATGTAGTGCACTACTATAGACCAGGACCCTATTCCCTATGTAGTACACTACTATAGACCAGGGCCCTATTCCCTATGTAGTGCACTACTATAGACCAGGGCCCTATTCCTATGTAGTACACTACTATAGACCAGAGCCCTATTCCCTATGTAGTGCACTACTATAGACCAGAGCCCTATTCCCTATGTAGTACACTACTATAGACCAGGGACCTATTCCCTATGTAGTACACTACTATAGACCAGGGCCCTATTCCCTATGTAGTGCACTACTATAGACCAGGGCCCTATTCCCTATGTAGAGCACTACTATAGACCAGGGCCCTATTCCCTATGTAGTGCACTACTATAGACCAGGAGCCCTATTCCCTATGTAGTACACTACTATAGACCAGGGCCCTATTCCCTATGTAGTGCACTACTATAGACCAGAGCCCTATTCCTATGTAGTAGCACTACTATAGACCAGAGCCCTATTCCCTATGTAGTACACTACTATAGACCAGGGCCCTATTCCCTATGTAGTGCACTACTATAGACCAGGGCCCTATTCCCTATGTAGTGCACTACTATAGACCAGAGCCCTATTCCCTATGTAGTGCACTACTATAGACCAGGGCCCTATTCCCTATGTAGTGCACTACTATAGACCAGGGCCCTATTCCCTATGTAGTGCACTACTATAGACCAGAGCCCTATTCCCTATGTAGTACACTACTATAGACCAGAGCCCTATTCCCTATGTAGTACACTACTATAGACCAGGGCCCTATTCCCTATGTAGTACACTACTATAGACCAGAGCCCTATTCCCTATGTAGTACACTACTATAGACCAGAGCCCTATTCCCTATGTAGTACACTACTATAGACCAGGGCCCTATTCCCTATGTAGTACACTACTATAGACCAGGGCCCTATTCCCTATGTAGTACACTACTATAGACCAGGGCCCTATTCCCTATGTAGTACACTACTATAGACCAGGGCCCTATTCCCTATGTAGTGCACTACTATAGACCAGGGCCCTATTCCCTATGTAGTGCACTACTATAGACCAGGGCCCTATTCCCTATGTAGTGCACTACTATAGACCAGAGCCCTATTCCCTATGTAGTACACTACTATAGACCAGGGCCCTATTCCCTATGTAGTACACTACTATAGACCAGGGCCCTATTCCCTATGTAGTACACTACTATAGACCAGGGCCCTATTCCCTATATAGTGCACTACTATAGACTAGAGCACCTATTCCCTATGTAGTACACTACTATAGACCAGGGCCCTATTCCCTATGTAGTGCACTACTATAGACCAGGGCCCTATTCCCTATGTAGTACACTACTATAGACCAGAGCCCTATTCCCTATGTAGTGCACTACTATAGACCAGAGCCCTATTCCCTATGTAGTAGCACTACTATAGACCAGGGCCCTATTCCCTATGTAGTACACTACTATAGACCAGGGCCCTATTCCCTATGTAGTGCACTACTATAGACCAGGGCCCTATTCCCTATGTAGTGCACTACTATAGACCAGGGCCCTATTCCCTATGTAGTACACTACTATAGACCAGGGCCCTATTCCCTATGTAGTACACTACTATAGACCAGGGCCCTATTCCCTATGTAGTACACTACTATAGACCAGGGCCCTATTCCCTATGTAGTACACTACTATAGACCAGAGACCCTATTCCCTATGTAGTACACTACTATAGACCAGAACCCTATTCCCTATGTAGTACACTACTATAGACCAGGGCCCTATTCCCTATGTAGTACACTACTATAGACCAGGGCCCTATTCCCTATATAGTGCACTACTATAGACCAGGGCCCTATTCCCTATGTAGTACACTACTATAGACCAGGGACCTATTCCCTATGTAGTACACTACTATAGACCAGGGCCCTATTCCCTATGTAGTACACTACTATAGACCAGGGCCCTATTCCCTATGTAGTACACTACTATAGACCAGGGCCCTATTCCCTATGTAGTGCACTACTATAGACCAGGGCCCTATTCCCTATGTAGTACACTACTATAGACCAGGGCCCTATTCCCTATGTAGTGCACTACTATGGACCAGGGCCCTATTCCTATGTAGTGCACTACTATAGACCAGGGCCCTATTCCCTATGTAGTGCACTACTATAGACCAGGGCCCTATTCCCTATGTAGTGCACTACTAT
>NW_027005070.1:0-4365 GCF_036934945.1 Oncorhynchus masou masou
GTTTGTGGTCTGTCATGTGGTCTGCCAGAGGAGGAATGGAGAGATGGAGGTTTGTGGTCTGTCATGTGGTCTGCCAGAGGAGGAATGGAGAGACGTGGGGTTTGTGGTCTGTCATGTGGTCTGCCAGAGGAGGGAACGGAGAGATGGAGGTTTGCAGGTGCTGTCATGTGGTCTGCCAGAGGAGGAATGGAGAGATGGAGGTTTGTGGTCTGTCATGTGGTCTGCCAGAGGAGTGAATGAGAGATGGAGGTTTGTGGTCTGTCATGTGGTCTGCCAGAGGAGGAATGGAGAGATGGAGGTTTGTGGTCTGTCATGTGGTCTGCCAGAGGAGGAACGGAGAGACGGAGGTTTGTGGTCTGTCATGTGGTCTGCCAGAGGAGGAATGGAGAGACGGAGGTTTGTGGTCTGTCATGTGGTCTGCCAGAGGAGGAATGGAGAGACGGGGTTTGTGGTCTGTCAGTGGTCTGCCAGAGGAGGAACCGAGAGATGGAGGTTTGTGGTCTGTCAGAGGAGGAATGGAGAGACGGGGTGTTTGTGGTCTGTCATGTGGTCTCCAGAGGAGGAACGGAGAGACGGGGTTTGTGGTCTGTCATGTGGTCTGCCAGAGGAGGAACGGAGAGACGGGGGTTTGTGGTCTGTCATGTCGGTCTGCCAGAGGAGGAACGGAGAAATGGAGGTTTGTGGTCTGTCATGTGGTCTGCCAGAGGAGGAATGGAGAGATGGAGGTTTGTGGTCTGTCATGTGGTCTGCCAGAGGAGGAACGGAGAGACGGGGGTTTGTGGTCTGCCAGAGGAGGAACGGAGAGATGGAGGTTTGTGGTCTGTCATGTGGTCTGCCAGAGGAGGAACGGAGAGACGAGGGTTTGTGGTCTGCCAGAGGAGGAACAGAGATGGAGGTTTGTGGTCTGTCAGAAGAGGAACGGAGAGACGGAGGTTTGTGGTCTGCCATGTGGTCTGCCAGAGGAGGAACGGAGAGATGGAGGTTTGTGGTCTGTCATGTGGTCTGCCAGAGGAGGAATGGAGAGATGGGGGTTTGTGGTCTGTCATGTGGTCTGCCAGAGGAGGAATGGAGAGACGGAGGTTTGTGGTCTGTCATGTGGTCTGCCAGAGGAGGAATGGGAGAGATGGAGGTTTGTGGTCTGTCATGTGGTCTGCCAGAGGAGGAACGGAGAGACGGGGGTTTGTGGTCTGTCATGTGGTCTGCCAGAGGAGGAATGGAGAGATGGAGGTTTGTGGTCTGTCATGTGGTCTGCCAGGAGGAGGAACGGAGAGACGGGGGTTTGTGGTCTGTCAGTGGTCTGCCAGAGGAGGAACGGAGAGATGGAGGTTTGTGGTCTGTCATGTGGTCTGCCAGAGGAGGAACGGAGAGATGGAGGTTTGTGGTCTGTCATGTGGTCTGCCAGAGGAGGAATGGAGAGATGGAGGTTTGTGGTCTGTCATGTGGTCTGCCAGAGGAGGAACGGAGAGATGGAGGTTTGTGGTCTGTCATGTGGTCTGCCAGAGGAGGAACGGAGAGATGGAGGTTTGTGGTCTGTCATGTGGTCTGCCAGAGGAGGAACGGAGAGATGGAGGTTTGTGGTCTGTCATGTGGTCTGCCAGAGGAGGAATGGAGAGATGGAGGTTTGTGGTCTGTCATGTGGTCTGCCAGAGGAGGAACGGAGAGATGGAGGTTTGTGGTCTGTCATGTGGTCTGCCAGAGGAGGAATGGAGAGATGGAGGTTTGTGGTCTGTCATGTGGTCTGCCAGAGGAGGAACGGAGAGATGGAGGTTTGTGGTCTGTCATGTGGTCTGCCAGAGGAGGAATGGAGAGATGGAGGTTTGTGGTCTGTCATGTGGTCTGCCAGAGGAGGAACGGAGAGATGGAGGTTTGTGGTCTGTCATGTGGTCTGCCAGAGGAGGAATGGAGAGACGGAGGTTTGTGGTCTGTCATGTGGTCTGCCAGAGGAGGAACGGAGAGATGGAGGTTTGTGGTCTGTCATGTGGTCTGCCAGAGGAGGAATGGAGAGACGGAGGTTTGTGGTCTGTCATGTGGTCTGCCAGAGGAGGAACGGAGAGATGGAGGTTTGTGGTCTGTCATGTGGTCTGCCAGAGGAGGAACGGAGAGATGGAGGTTTGTGGTCTGTCATGTGGTCTGCCAGAGGAGGAACGGAGAGATGGAGGTTTGTGGTCTGTCATGTGGTCTGCCAGAGGAGGAATGGAGAGATGGAGGTTTGTGGTCTGTCATGTGGTCTGCCAGAGGAGGAACGGAGAGATGGAGGTTTGTGGTCTGTCATGTGGTCTGCCAGAGGAGGAATGGAGAGACGGAGGTTTGTGGTCTGTCATGTGGTCTGCCAGAGGAGGAACGGAGAGATGGAGGTTTGTGGTCTGTCATGTGGTCTGCCAGAGGAGGAATGGAGAGATGGAGGTTTGTGGTCTGTCATGTGGTCTGCCAGAGGAGGAACGGAGAGATGGAGGTTTGTGGTCTGTCATGTGGTCTGCCAGAGGAGGAATGGAGAGATGGAGGTTTGTGGTCTGTCATGTGGTCTGCCAGAGGAGGAACGGAGAGATGGAGGTTTGTGGTCTGTCATGTGGTCTGCCAGAGGAGGAACGGAGAGATGGAGGTTTGTGGTCTGTCATGTGGTCTGCCAGAGGAGGAATGGAGAGACGGAGGTTTGTGGTCTGTCATGTGGTCTGCCAGAGGAGGAACGGAGAGATGGAGGTTTGTGGTCTGTCATGTGGTCTGCCAGAGGAGGAACGGAGAGATGGAGGTTTGTGGTCTGTCATGTGGTCTGCCAGAGGAGGAACGGAGAGATGGAGGTTTGTGGTCTGTCATGTGGTCTGCCAGAGGAGGAATGGAGAGATGGAGGTTTGTGGTCTGTCATGTGGTCTGCCAGAGGAGGAACGGAGAGATGGAGGTTTGTGGTCTGTCATGTGGTCTGCCAGAGGAGGAATGGAGAGACGGAGGTTTGTGGTCTGTCATGTGGTCTGCCAGAGGAGGAACGGAGAGATGGAGGTTTGTGGTCTGTCATGTGGTCTGCCAGAGGAGGAATGGAGAGATGGAGGTTTGTGGTCTGTCATGTGGTCTGCCAGAGGAGGAATGGAGAGATGGAGGTTTGTGGTCTGTCATGTGGTCTGCCAGAGGAGGAACGGAGAGATGGAGGTTTGTGGTCTGTCATGTGGTCTGCCAGAGGAGGAACGGAGAGATGGAGGTTTGTGGTCTGTCATGTGGTCTGCCAGAGGAGGAACGGAGAGATGGAGGTTTGTGGTCTGTCATGTGGTCTGCCAGAGGAGGAATGGAGAGATGGAGGTTTGTGGTCTGTCATGTGGTCTGCCAGAGGAGGAACGGAGAGATGGAGGTTTGTGGTCTGTCATGTGGTCTGCCAGAGGAGGAATGGAGAGACGGAGGTTTGTGGTCTGTCATGTGGTCTGCCAGAGGAGGAACGGAGAGATGGAGGTTTGTGGTCTGTCATGTGGTCTGCCAGAGGAGGAATGGAGAGATGGAGGTTTGTGGTCTGTCATGTGGTCTGCCAGAGGAGGAACGGAGAGATGGAGGTTTGTGGTCTGTCATGTGGTCTGCCAGAGGAGGAATGGAGAGATGGAGGTTTGTGGTCTGTCATGTGGTCTGCCAGAGGAGGAACGGAGAGATGGAGGTTTGTGGTCTGTCATGTGGTCTGCCAGAGGAGGAACGGAGAGATGGAGGTTTGTGGTCTGTCATGTGGTCTGCCAGAGGAGGAATGGAGAGACGGAGGTTTGTGGTCTGTCATGTGGTCTGCCAGAGGAGGAACGGAGAGATGGAGGTTTGTGGTCTGTCATGTGGTCTGCCAGAGGAGGAATGGAGAGATGGAGGTTTGTGGTCTGTCATGTGGTCTGCCAGAGGAGGAATGGAGAGATGGAGGTTTGTGGTCTGTCATGTGGTCTGCCAGAGGAGGAATGGAGAGATGGAGGTTTGTGGTCTGTCATGTGGTCTGCCAGAGGAGGAATGGAGAGATGGAGGTTTGTGGTCTGTCATGTGGTCTGCCAGAGGAGGAATGGAGAGATGGAGGTTTGTGGTCTGTCATGTGGTCTGCCAGGAGGAGGAACGGAGAGATGGAGGTTTGTGGTCTGTCATGTGGTCTGCCAGAGGAGGAACGGAGAGACGGAGGTTTGTGGTCTGTCATGTGGTCTGCCAGAGGAGGAACGGAGAGACGGAGGTTGTGTGGTCTGTCATGTGGTCTGCCAGAGGAGGAACGGAGAGACGGAAGGTTTGTGGTCTGCCATGTGGTCTGCCAGAGGAGGAACGGAGAGATGGAGGTTTGTGGTCTGCCATGCGGTCTGCCAGAGGAGGAATGGAGATGGCCGGAGGTTTGTGGTCTGTCATGTGGTCTGCCAGAGGAGGAACGGAGAGATG
>NW_027005071.1:0-4365 GCF_036934945.1 Oncorhynchus masou masou
GCATGCTGTCTATTTAGCCAAGCAATGCCCACATTATTCTGACATATTTTTTAAAATAAAAAATAATGTCAGTGTCAATGCAGGCCTATTAAATAATGAATTATTCTTCAAATGGTAATTAATAGGCCACATTTTTTGCAATCCAGTGGCCCTTTGTTTTGAAAGCCCTACACCACTGAATTAAAGGGCAACTTCTTTGCTGTTACAGTAAAGCCTGCTTTTCCACTGACTAGACCATGTAAAGAACACACTCCATCTCCCAGAATAGCTCTTTGGGCCAGGAGAGCAGACTGAAGTATAATTTCAGAGCCAGAATGATTGCATCCAGATTTTTCTTCTTCTTCTAATAAACACACAAAAAGCCGTTAGCTACTCAGTCTACACTCTGGCAGAGGAGGGTGTTATTTTTGTCTTCTTCATGGCAAAAACTTTCAAAGCGTTGATTAAATTCCCTTTTCCTAGTGTTTCAACAGTGCTGTTTACAGCAGCAGCAGCAGTCCTTCCTGCATTGGTTGGGGTGCGGGTGACAATATCTCAACTTAGCCATGGGCTGCAATGTAATGAAGCCAGAGGAAATAACAAGGCCTGTGCAGCGAAGGAGAAGAAGAGTGAATAGTTCTGTTTCAGGTTGTGAATCAATCAGCCGGCACGGGAAGGAGAGAGTCTCTGGGATGAAGACTCAGAGGAGAGGAGAGGAGGGAGAAGAGGCGGTTGAGTGTAGTGCGGGCAGTGGGACTCACTACTATATAGGATCAGGGCTCCAGAGATACGCATTGCCTGACTCGCTGGCTGAATAGCACAGTGGCCCTGATATAATCAGCCTCCCCTCAAGCAACTATATTGCTGCAACTGATAAACATACATCAAATCATATCAAATGGTATTCGTCACATGCTTTGTTAACAGTGAAGTGCTTACTTAAGGGCCCTTCCCAAAAATGCAGAGAAATAACAGAAGTAATAACACATAAAACATTTAAGTAATAATAAATACACAATAAGTAACAATAACTTGGCTATATACAGGGGGTACCAGTACCAAGTTTGATGTGCAAGGGTACAAGCTAATTGAGGTAGATACGTACAGTACCAGTCAAAGTTTGACACCTTCAAAGGGTTTTTCTTTATTTTTACTATTTTCTACATCATAGAAATAATAGTGAAGACATCAAAACTCTGAAATAATACATATGTTAAACAAATCATAATATATTTTTGAGTCTTCAAAAAATAGGCCACCTTGCCTTGATGACAGCTTTCTGCACATGCTTGGCATTCTCTCAACCAGCATCACCTGGAATAAGCTTCCCAAAGTCTTGAAAGAGTTCCAACATATGCTGAGAACTTGTTGGTTTTTACAAGGACTGATTTGATGTCATTTCCAGTCCTAACTTTGTAGACTTGTTTATGTGCTGCTGTGTGGGTTGTTGCTAACCTTACTTTGATACCTGCCTACTCTACAGTTTTTCGCTGTACTCATAATATACAGGAGAACGTTAATTTTATGATGCAGGATAGCTGTGCTGCAAGCCCAGCTTCAGACGAATCGTTAGCAAGTGTAGGAACGGATGAAATAGTGTCTGTGCCACCAATAAGTACAGATAGTAATATAAATCGCCTTGCACAGACTCAGAGTCGGACAATTTTTCTCATGTCTTCTGGAGGAATGCTGTAGGATTGCTCAACCGGTGTTGCTCATTCAGCCGACAGAAACTTTCAAATCGGTTCTCCCCATTAACAACGGGTCGGAGTCAGAGGCCGTAAGCTTTCTCTGGTCCTCTCCTCCTCCCGTTACGGGTCTGAGACTGTAAAGCCTCCACCATTAGCTCTGACAAATTGAAAGCCCTAGTCATTGGCGACTCATGCCATCTGCAGAATTAGACTAAATACTAATCATCCAGCGATCATACAATGTTGACCAGGGGGCAGGCTACATTAAAGCTAATCTGAAGATGGTGCTGGCTAAGGCTAAAACTGGTGCTGGAGAGTATAAGGATGTTATTAGCTATCCACGTCGGCTCCAATGATGTTAGGATGAAACAGTCAGATGTCACCAAGCGCAAATATAGGCGTGTAAATCAGCTAGAAATATGTGTCAGCACGAGTAATTGTCTCTGGCCCTCTCCCAGTTAGGGGGAGTGATGAGCTTACAGCAGTCTCACAACTCAATCGCTGGTTGAAAACTATTTCCTGCCCTTGTAAATAAGTAGCCCTCTTTCTGGACTCACCCACAAACAGGACCCAAGCCTGACCTGCTGGGGGTGATGGACTCCCATCTGTGGAGGGTGCTCATTTTATCTACGAACATGAACAGATGAACTCCCTGTCTGTGGATAGGGTGCAGGCCAGCAGGGTGCAGGCCAGGCAGCAGGGTGTTAGCCAGCCTGCCAGCTTAGTGGAGTCTGCCACTAGCACAGTCAGTGTAGTCAGCTCAGCTATCCCCATTGAGACCGTATCTGTGCCCTCGATCTAGGTTGGGCAAAACTAAACATGGTGGTGTTCGCCTTAGCAATCTCACAGTAATAAAGACCTCCTCCATTCCTGTTATTATTGAAAGAGATTGTGATACCTCACATCTCAAAATAGGGCTACTTAATGTTAGATCCCTCACTTCCAAGGCAGTCATAGTCAATGAACTAATCACTGATCATAATCTTGATGTGATTGGCCTGACTGAAACATGGCTTAAGCCTGATGAATTTACTGTGTTAAATGAGGCCTCACCTCCTGGTTACACTAGTGACCATATCCCCCAGTAATCACGCAAAGGCGGAGGTGTTGCTAATATTCATGATAGCAAATTTCAATTTACAAAAAAATACATTTACGTCTTTTGAGCTTCTAGTCATGAAATCTATGCAGCCTATTCAATCACTTTTTTATAGCTACTGTTTACACGCCTCCTGGGCCATATACAGCATTCCTCACTGAGTTCCCTGAATTCCTATCGGACCTTGTAGTCATGGAGGATAATATTCACATTTTTGGTGACTTTAATATTCACATGGAAAGTCCACAGACCCACTCCAAAAGGCTTTCGGAGCCATCCTCGACTCAGTGGGTTTTGTCCAACATGTCTCCGGACCTATTCACTTCCACGGTCATACTCTGACCAAGTTTTGTCCTGTGGAATAAATGTTGTGGATCTTAATATTTTTCCTCATAATCCTGGACTACAATAGGTTAACCACCTAACTGAGGAACTTAATTTAACCTTGCGTAATAACCTATATGCAGTCACACCCCTAAAAACAAAAAACATTTGTCATAAGAAACTATCTCCCTGGTATACAGAAAATACCCGAGCTCTGAAAATTGGAACGGAAATGGCGCTACACCAAACTGGAAGTCTTCAGACTAGCTTAGAAGACAGTACTGTGCAGTATCGAAGAGCCCTCACTGCTGCTCGATCATTCTATTTTTCCAACTTAATTGAGAAAAATAAGAACAATCCCAAAATTATTTTAGATACTGTTGCAAAGCTAACTAAAACCAGCATTCCCCAAGAGAGGATGGCTTTCACTTGATCAGTGATAAATTCATGAACTTCTTTGACGAAAAGATCATGATCATTATAAAGCAAATTACAGACTCCTCTTTAAATCTGTGTATTCCTCCAAAGCTCAGTTCTCCTGAGTCTGCACAACTCTGCCAGGACCCAGGATCAAGGGAGACACTCAAGTTTTATAATATTATATTTCTTGACACATTGATGAAAATATTAATGGCCTCTAAACCTTCAAACTGCATATTGGACCCTATTCCAACTAAACTACTGAAAGAGCTGCTTCCTATGCTTGGCCCTCCTATGTTGAACATTATAAACGGCTCTCCATCCACCAGATGTATACCAAACTTACTAAAAGTGGCAGTAATCAAGCCTCTCTTGAAAAAGCCAAACCTTGACTCAGAAAATATTTTAAAACTATCGGCTCTATATCGAATCTCCCATTCCTCTCAAACATTTTTGAAAAAACAGCAACTCACTGTCTTCCTGAAGTCAAACAATGTATACGAAACGTTTCAGTCTGGTTTTATACCCCATCATAGCACTGAGACTGCACTTGTAAAGGTGGTAAATTACCTTTTAATGCCATCAGACTGAGGCTCTGCATCTGTCCCTCGTGCTTCTAGACCTTAGTACTGCTTTTGATACCATCGATCACCACATTCTTTTGGAGAGATTGGAAACCCAAATTGGTCTACACGGACAAGTTCTGGCCTGGTTTAGATCTTATCTTTCAGAAAGATATCAGTTTGTCTCTGTGGATGGTTTGTCCTGCCAAATCAACTGTAAATTTCGGTGTTCCTCAAGGTTCCGCTTTAGGACCACTATTGTTTTCACTATATATTTTACCTCTTGGTG
>NW_027005072.1:0-4364 GCF_036934945.1 Oncorhynchus masou masou
GGATTAAAAGGCTGTGATTCTTCAATCTTCTCAGGATGGTTGCATAAAAGTTCCCTTTGTCATAAGGCAGCAGTACCTGCAATCTAGAACTCTTAAACATTTAGTTTACATTTTTCTAATTGTATTTCTCATGCGCCGGCCTTTGATTGTTATAATTGTTTCACAAATTCCCTTTGTGTACTTTGTATTGTTTTGTTACTTTTTGTGAAGCAGGGTTCCCTTGCAAAAGAGACGTCGGTCTCAACGGGACTTCCCTGTATAAATAATGGTAAAACAATAATAATGTCTTGAGCCAGGGGATAATCCATCGATAGAAGAATTATCAGGTCGTCTGGAGTAGACGGTATGAAAACTGGGACCCTCCGTCGACCTCCATTGGAGAAGGCACCTCCTCTTCCCTATGTCGTCTTCTCCTGCTGGATCTGAAAACAGCAAGCCTGGACAAGGACATGTCGAGAAAATAAATCAATCAATGGATCCCTCATAACAAATTCAGAAACGCTAATCAATAAATCCACTTTCCAAACTAGAAAAGGAATATGTTCTTGAAGAAAAATAGTTTGCTTGCTTCAGCTGCGGAAAAGAACTGAGTGTTACCTTGAGTGTGGTGAACATGAGTCCCAGCTCTCCGTGCTGCAGAGAGGGGTCCATTAGATCTTCTATCAAACTCACCTCAGCAGCCAGGTTCCTCATCCTAAAACAGGGACAAAGCTATCTGCACCTTGACTGGGACTGCAATGTAGGAAACTAGCTTTAAAACATAGAAATGTTGTCTCTGCAGCCTGTTGTCAGTAGGAGTAATGCCTCCTGTCCTCAGTAGTAATGCCTCCTGCCCTCAGTAGTAATGGTAGTAATGCCTCCTGTCCTCAGTAGTAATGCCTCCTGTCCTCAGTAGTAATGCCTCCTGTCCTCAGTAGTAATGCCTCCTGTCCTCAGTAGTAATGCCTCCTGTCCTCAGTAGTAATGCCTCCTGTCCTCAGTATTAATGCCTCCTGTCCTCAGTAGTAATGCCTCCTGTCCTCAGTAGTAATGCCTCCTGTCCTCAGTAGTAACGGTAGTAATGCCTCCTGCCCTCAGTAGTAATGCCTCCTGTCCTCAGTAGTACCAGTAGTAGTGCCTCCTGCCCTCAGTAGTAATGCCTCCTGTCCTCAGTAGTAACAGTAGTAATGCCTCCTGTCCTCAGTAGTAATGCCTCCTGTCCTCAGTAGTAATGCCTCCTGTCCTCAGTAGTAATGGTAGTAATGCCTCCTGTCCTCAGTAGTAATGGTAGTAATGCCTCCTGCCCTCAGTAGTAATGGTAGTAATGCCTCCTGCCCTCAGTAGTACCAGTAGTAATGCCTCCTGCCCTCAGTAGTAATGCCTCCTGTCCTCAGTAGTACCAGTAGTAATGCCTCCTGTCCTCAGTAGTAATGCCTCCTGTCCTCAGTAGTACCAGTAGTAATGCCTCCTGCCCTCAGTAGTAATGCCTCCTGTCCTCAGTAGTACCAGTAGTAATGCCTCCTGTCCTCAGTAGTAATGCCTCCTGTCCTCAGTAGTAATGCCTCCTGCCCTCAGTAGTAATGCCTCCTGTCCTCAGTAGTACCAGTAGTAATGCCTCCTGTCCTCAGTAGTAATGCCTCCTGCCCTCAGTAGTAATGCCTCCTGTCCTCAGTAGTAATGCCTCCTGTCCTCAGTAGTACCAGTAGTAATGCCTCCTGTCCTCAGTAGTAATGCCTCCTGTCCTCAGTAGTACCAGTAGTAATGCCTCCTGCCCTCAGTAGTAATGCCTCCTGTCCTCAGTAGTACCAGTAGTAATGCCTCCTGTCCTCAGTAGTAATGCCTCCTGTCCTCAGTAGTAATGCCTCCTGCCCTCAGTAGTAATGCCTCCTGTCCTCAGTAGTACCAGTAGTAATGCCTCCTGTCCTCAGTAGTAATGCCTCCTGTCCTCAGTAGTAATGGTAGTAATGCATCCTGCCCTCAGTAGAAATGCCTCCTGCCCTCAGTAGTAATGCCTCCTGTCCTCAGTAGTAATGGTAGTAATGCCTCCTGTCCTCAGTAGTAATGCCTCCTGTCCTCAGTAGTAATGCCTCCTGTCCTCAGTAGTAATGCCTCCTGCCCTCAGTAGTAATGCCTCCTGTCCTCAGTAGTAATGGTAGTAATGCATCCTGCCCTCAGTAGTAATGCCTCCTGTCCTCAGTAGTAATGCCTCCTGCCCTCAGTAGTAATGCCTACTGTCCTCAGTAGTAATGGTAGTAATGCCTCCTGTCCTCAGTAGTAATGCCTCCTGTCCTCAGTAGTAATGCCTCCTGCCCTCAGTAGTAATGCCTCCTGTCCTCAGTAGTAATGGTAGTAATGCCTCCTGTCCTCAGTAGTAATGCCTCCTGCCCTCAGTAGTAATGCCTCCTGTTCTCAGTAGTAATGCCTCCTGTCCCCAGTAGTAACAGTAGTAATGCCTCCTGTCCTCAGTAGTAATGCCTCCTGTCCTCAGTAGTAATGGTAGTAATGCCTCCTGCCCTCAGTAGTAATGCCTCCTGTCCCCAGTAGTAATGGTAGTAATGCCTCCTGTCCTCAGTAGTACCAGTGGTAATGCTTCCTGTCCTCAGTAGTAATGCCTCCTGTCCTCAGTAGTACCAGTAGTAATGCCTCCTGTCCTCAGTAGTACCAGTAGTAATGCCTCCTGTCCTCAGTAGTAATGCCTCCTGTCCTCAGTAGTAATGCCTCCTGTCCTCAGTAGTAATGGTAGTAATGCCTCCTGCCCTCAGTAGTAACGGTAGTAATGCCTCCTGTCCTCAGTAGTAATGCCTCCTGTCCTCAGTAGTAATGGTAGTAATGCCTCCTGTCCTCAGTAGTAATGCCTCCTGTCCTCAGTAGTACCAGTAGTAATGCCTCCTGTCCTCGGTAGTAATGGTAGTAATGCCTCCTGTCCTCAGTAGTAATGCCTCCTGTCCTCAGTAGTACCAGTAGTAATGCCTCCTGTCCTCAGTAGTAATGCCTCCTGTCCTCAGTAGTACCAGTAGTAATGCCTCCTGTCCTCAGTAGTAATGCCTCCTGTCCTCAGTAGTACCAGTAGTAATGCCTCCTGTCCTCAGTAGTAATGCCTCCTGTCCTCAGTAGTAATGCCTCCTGTCCTCAGTAGTAATGCCTCCTGTCCTCAGTAGTAATGCCTCCTGTCCTCAGTAGTAATGCCTCCTGTCCTCAGTAGTAATGGTAGTAATGCCTCCTGCCCTCAGTAGTAATGCCTCCTGTCCTCAGTAGTAATGCCTCCTGTCCTCAGTAGTAATGTTAGTAATGCCTCCTGCCCTCAGTATTAATGCCTCCTGCCCTCAGTAGTAATGCCTCCTGTCCTCAGTAGTAATGCCTCCTGTCCTCAGTAGTAATGTTAGTAATGCCTCCTGCCCTCAGTAGTAATGCCTCCTGTCCTCAGTAGTAATGCCTCCTGTCCTCAGTAGTAATGGTAGTAATGCCTCCTGTCCTCAGTAGTAACAGTAGTAATGCCTCCTGTCCTCAGTAGTAATGCCTCCTGCCCTCAGTAGTAATGCCTCCTGCCCTCAGTAGTAATGCCTCCTGCCCTCAGTAGTAATGCCTCCTGTCCTCAGTAGTAATGCCTCCTGTCCTCAGTAGTAATGGTAGTAATGCCTCCTGTCCTCAGTAGTAACAGTAGTAATGCCTCCTGCCCTCAGTAGTAATGCCTCCTGTCCTCAGTAGTAATGCCTCCTGCCCTCAGTAGTAATGCCTCCTGCCCTCAGTAGTAATGCCTCCTGCCCTCAGTAGTAATGCCTCCTGTCCTCAGTAGTAATGCCTCCTGTCCTCAGTAGTAATGCCTCCTGTCCTCAGTAGTAATGGTAGTAATGCCTCCTGTCCTCAGTAGTAACAGTAGTAATGCCTCCTGCCCTCAGTAGTAATGCCTCCTGCCCTCAGTAGTAATGCCTCCTGTCTTCAGTAGTAACAGTAGTAATGCCTCCTGTCCTCAGTAGTAATGCCTCCTGTCCTCAGTAGTAATGCCTCCTGCCCTCAGTAGTAATGCCTCCTGTCCTCAGTAGTAATGGTAGTAATGCCTCCTGCCCTCAGTAGTAATGCCTCCTGTCCTCAGTAGTAATGCCTCCTGTCCTCAGTAGTAACAGTAGTAATGCCTCCTGTCCTCAGTAGTAATGCCTCCTGTCCTCAGTAGTAATGGTAGTAATGCCTCCTGTCCTCAGTAGTGCAGTAGTAATGCCTCCTGTCCTCAGTAGTAATGCCTCCTGTCCTCAGTAGTAATGGTAGTGCCTCCTGTCCTCGGTAGTAATGCCTCCTGTCCTCTCAGTAAGTAATGCCTCCTGTCCTCAGTAGTAATGGTAGTAATGCCTCCTGCCCTCAGTAGTAATGCCGCCTGTCCCTCAGTAGTAATG
>NW_027005073.1:0-4363 GCF_036934945.1 Oncorhynchus masou masou
TAGAACCTGCGCGGCCGTAAAACGCACGGCCATGGCCGCTCGGCTCCACTGATCGGATCCGCTGAGCGGCGGGGAAGAGCGCACTTGGCACGGTTGGGGGGCCGGTCACTGTGCGTGTGTGTGTGTATGGGGGGGGGGGTGGATGCCGCTGACAATATTAGTAATATTAGTATCCTCTCTACGTAGGCCCGGCCAGCCGGCTTACACGGGAGACCGAGTCCCGAAAATGCACGAGGCTCGCTTGCGCTCTCCTGTGTAGCTGTGTGCAGTTGACCCACCTCACCCGAGCAACAATAACACTCGGATGCTCTCTAGCACACAGTGGAGCACGTCTGGACATGTGCAGCGGCTGGCTGGGTCGCTCTGACCCACCAGCGCACAACCTCGCCACACTCGCAGACACTCTACTACGCTCAACGGCATACGCCTCGCCAGTGGCTGACAGGGTCGCTCTGACTCGCAGAGCACAGAGCGCAGAGCGCCAGCCCTGGAAACACAGGGCCTGGGTCGCACTGACCCACGAGCGCAGAGCACAACTCTAACATTCGGCTGCTCTCTTGCACACAGCTGAGCACGTTTGGACCTGGTGCCGTGGCTGGCTGGGTCGCTCTGACCCACGAGCGCAGAGCGCAGAGCGGGGAGCCGGGCACAGCCTCGCCACACTCGCAGACACTCTACTACGCTCGACGGTATACGCCTCGCCAGTGGCTGAAAGGGTCACTCTGACTCAGGAGCGCAGAGCGCAGAGCGCGAGCCCTGGAAACACAGGGCCTGGGTCGCTCTGACCCACGAGCGCAGAGCGCAGAGCGCAACTATAACACTTGGCTGCTCTCTAGCACACAGCGGGGCACGCCCGGACCTGTGTAGCGGCTTGCAGGGTCGCTCTGACCCAAGAGCGCAGAGCAGGGAGCCGGGCACAGCCTCGCCACACTCGCAGACACTCTACTACGCTCAACGGCATACGCCTCGCCAGTGGCTGACAGGTTCGCTCTGACCCGTGAGCGCAGAGCGCAGAGCGCAGAGCGCAGAGCGCAGAGCGCAGAGCGAGGGAGCCGGGCACAACCTCGCCACACTCGCAGACTCTCTACTACGCTCAACGGCACACGCATCGCCAGTGGCTGGCACGGTCGCGCTGACCCGCGAGCGCAGAGCACAGAAAGGGAGCCCTCCACACACAGGACCTGGGTCACCCTGACCCCAGGACCACAGGAGGGTTAAACGGTATGAGTTCCTCTTTGGTCAAACTACTCTCTGACCTCTCTGAGACTTTACTCACTTTTTCGGGCAAGTGACCATAATCTTTGAGCAACCAATAGATACTGCTGACTTGGCCGATGGGAAAGTGCCTTTTAGACCTGAAATTAAATCTCTGGATAGGATATGACATAGTGATTAATCACATAGTTTTAAACTCCTGAAAAAACTCCTGGCCCTATAGGGAGGATGAAAACTTCAAATCAGCAGCAACCTTCAAATCAAAGTTTGTTTGGTTGTGTACATCGATGTGCAGCGAAATGCTTGTGTTTTCGAGCTCCCAAAGTGAAGTAATATCTATAAATTAAAAAACAACACACAAATAATCTAAAAACTAAAACAATGAATAATTATCAGAACGAGCAATATCAGAGTCTGAAATATAGACAGTCTGGATAGTAAATGCATAGAAAAGGTGTGGAGAGCAGTAGTTATAGTAAAACCTTGTACTTGTTCATATGAATTATATTTTAAAAGGGGGTTTCGTTACACAGACAACTGTGATTAGACAATAGAACTAACAGGACTGAGCTTGCTTTAGGCAGGGTTGCATCATGTAGGCCCATGGATGGAAACAGCCAATGCCCCAAATCCTTAAATTCCATCCCTGTGTAGGCCTATATACATTTGTAATTCAGTGACAGGTCCATTAACACAGTCTAGCCTATGTCATCACTATTTGGATTAAAGAAGTTGATCACATTCACATTTTCTCATAAGACAAATACATTGTCTTAGGCTATAAATATATAACTTTCCCACTTTGGTTCCCCTGGGCAGATGCTTCTACACCTGCATTCCTTGCTTTTTGGGTTTTCAGGTTGGGTTTCTGTATAGCACTTTGTGACATCAGCTGATGTAAGAAGTGCTTTATAAATACATTTGATTGATTGATTGATGGGACAAGGTGTATAGAGGCCTACAGTTGATCAGACTGATACTGCAGGTCAGATCACTAATGTTTAGGTGTAGGCTGCTACAACATTGTTACCACCACTTTGTTTCCCCTGGGCAGATGGGACAAGGTGTATAGAGGCCAACAGTTGATCAGACTGATACTGCAGGTCAGATCACTAATGTTTAGGTGTAGGCTGCTACAACATTTCTCTGAAGACTTTTTGCTTGTGTCTTTCGGGAGTAAGTTATTTTCTGTTTGCTAAAATAATACCTTATGAAAGTGGAATGTGCACTCTGCTTTCTATAGACTTGTGCCATGCCTGACCTGCGATTTCTGGGAATCTGATTGGACACAGAGGTGGCAGTGGCCATTTTTTGTCTCCTGATGGTACCCAGGTAACATTTTGGAACCTAGTTGTAGCAGGGGCCTTAACTACTTAATCTTGTGAAAATTGGCCTGTATGGATTGAGAAACATTTTTATTTTGCCAACAGAAGAACTATAAAAAGGATATGCAAGACGTGGTAGCAATTGGAAAGGAACACCAAAGGTGAGGACAAAACAGTTCACCTGACTGACACAAGACTGAATCCAAACATTACACTGTTGAATTTATGTGCATTTTACATTTACTGCACTATTTACAGCATTTGTCAATAACGAAATCTGAAAATACTCTGTAAACGTTAAGTAACATAAATAAGAATATTCATTCACATTTTGGATTAGGTGCAAGATAAGAAAGAACGATTACAAGGGTTTGAGTGAGAGGTCCCACTGGTGTCTCCAAGTGGCAACACAACTCTCCAAACTGTAGACCGTTCCTAAATCATTTCAATGCTCTATTATGACTCAAGAAAATAGCCTTAAACTTTAAGGCTCTTTTTTGAGCGCTCCTAGCTTGCCATTGAGGAACTGAATCAAGCACACTTGTGGTTTCCAATCCAAAAACATTCCATTATAAATCGCAATCTGGGTTAGGTGGGTGTGCATCATTTGAAAGGTATTCTATTGCCAACAAGGCAGTGTTAGCCCAGCTAGCACATAACATTCTGAGAACCATTTCTTTCTTCGAGCTTGGTGTGAGTGAGGTCGTCCTATGGTTATTTTGCGTAACATCTTCCACCAATGCAGGCCCATCATTAGGGGTGGACCGGTTAAGTGTTCTCGTCCACCGCACCTTACCTTCTTGCCTGTCCAAATAAAATATTAAAATATTGATAATTTATTTGACAGACATGCATGTGTAACAGTATAACTTTTGGCCGTCCCCTCGCGAACCAGGGACCCTCTGCACACATCAACAACAGTCACCTACGAAGCATCATTACCCATCGCTCCACAAAAGCTGCTGCCCTTGCAGAGCAAGGGTCTCAGAGCAAGTGACGTCACCGATTGAAAAGCTATTTCGCGCGCACCGCTAACTAAGCTTGCGGTTTCACATCCGCTACACATGCAGATAGAACGAATGTATCTGACGTTGTCTGGACAAAAATAGTACGGCATGTCATACTATTTCTGGCCAGACAGCATCAGATACATGGGTCACGTATAGTAAGACAGAGTGGCGCTGTTTTGCTCGCACAGATGTTTTCTCTGGTATGATAGTTTCAGCAGAGAGGAAGAGTCGAAGCGAGAGGACACACTCTCACAAAAATATCTGTGCAGAATGAGCCCAATGCGTTTCTATGGGCATTAAATGCAGACCTAAGCTTGTCGCCTGCCTGCCTTCCTGCCTTTGGAACGACTCCCATTGTTAGGGCGGAGACATGAGCATCCAGTCATTACAACAGATATCTAGTTCCAGTACAGTTGCGAATTGGAAAGGAACGTTGGTGGGTGCACAGTGCACTGTTCGGATGCTGGGTTCCCCTAAATGAAATGTATTTTTTGCCAACATTATATAATTACTCCTGTCTAAAAAAACAAACAATTGAAAATACTTCACCAGAGACCATGACTTAACCATAGAGTATAATTAGCTTCTTTAAAAAAATAGCTCTGTATTGTTTCAAATTACAAGTGTGTAGGCCAGGCCTATTTTATTGGGAAGGCCGAAATTGTGTCTCGTACGCGTGGCCGTAGAAATACTTGATTATTGAGTTGTGGCTGTCAGTGAAAAGCAACTAAAAAATATGTGGAGATAAAGTGTTTTGACTATCATTTAAAATATTGAGATGGAGAAGGGGAGGGTGTGTGGCGAGGATATGGC
>NW_027005074.1:0-4363 GCF_036934945.1 Oncorhynchus masou masou
ATCTGTCATATGCCCCTGACTGTCTGTCATATGCCCCTGATTGTCTGTCATATGCCCCTGACTGTCTGTCATATGCCCCTGACTATCTGTCATATGCCCCTGACTATCTGTCATATGCTCCTGACTATCTGTCATATGCCCCTGACTGTCTGTCATATGCCCCTGACTGTCTGTCATATGCCCCTGACTGTCTGTCATATGCCCCTGACTATCTGTCATATGCCCCTGACTATCTGTCATATGCCCCTGACTGTCTGTCATATGCCCCTGACTGTCTGTCATATGCCCCTGACTGTCTGTCATATGCCCCTGTCTATCTGTCATATGCCCCTGACTGTCTGTCATATGCCCCTGACTGTCTGTCATATGCCCCTGTCTATCTGTCATATGCCCCTGACTGTCTGTCATATGCCCCTGACTATCTGTCATATGCCCCTGACTGTCTGTCATATGCCCCTGACTGTCTGTCATATGCCCCTGACTGTCTGTCATATGCCCCTGTCTATCTGTCATATGCCCCCTGACTGTCTGTCATATGCCACTGACTATCTGTCATATGCCCTGACTATCTGTCATATGCTCCTGACTATCTGTCATATGCTCCTGGCTATCTGTCATATGCCCCTGACTGTCTGTCATATGCCCCTGACTGTCTGTCATATGCCCCTGATCTATCTGTCATATGCCCCTGACTATCTGTCATATGCCCCTGACTATCTGTCATATGCTCCTGACTGTCTGTCATATGCTCCTGACTATCTGTCATATGCTCCTGACTGTCTGTCATATGCCCCTGACTGTCTGTCATATGCTCCTGACTATCTGTCATATGCCCTGACTATCTGTCATATGCTCCTGACTATCTGTCATATGCCCCTGACTATCTGTCATATGCCCCTGACTATCTGTCATATGCTCCCTGACTATCTGTCATATGCTCCTGACTGTCTGTCATATGCCCCTGACTATCTGTCATATGCTCCCTGACTGTCTGTCATATGCCCCTGACTATCTGTCATATGCCCCTGACTATCTGTCATATGCCCCTGACTATCTGTCATATGCCCCTGACTATCTGTCATATGCCCCTGACTGTCTGTCATATGCCCCTGACTGTCTGTCACCTATGCTCCCTGACTGTCTGTCATATGCTCCTGACTATCTGTCATATGCTCCTGACTATCTGTCATATGCTCCCTGACTATCTGTCATATGCTCCTGACTATCTGTCATATGCTCCTGACTATCTGTCATATGCTCCTGACTATCTGTCATATGCCCCTGACTATCTGTCATATGCCCCTGACTGTCTGTCATATGCCCCTGACTATCTGTCATATGCCCCTGACTATCTGTCATATGCTCCCTGACTATCTGTCATATGCCCCTGACTATCTGTCATATGCTCCTGACTATCTGTCATATGCTCCTGACTATCTGTCATATGCCCCTGACTATCTGTCATATGCTCCTGACTGTCTGTCATATGCCCCTGACTATCTGTCATATGCTCCTGACTATCTGTCATATGCCCCTGACTATCTGTCTATATGCCCCTGACTATCTGTCATATGCTCCTGACTATCTGTCATATGCCCCTGACTATCTGTCATATGCCCCTGACTATCTGTCATATGCCCCTGACTGTCTGTCATATGCCCCTGACTATCTGTCATATGCCCCTGACTGTCTGTCATATGCCCCTGACTATCTGTCAATATGCCCCTGACTATCTGTCATATGCTCCTGACTATCTGTCATATGCTCCTGACTATCTGTCATATGCTCCTGACTATCTGTCATATGCCCCTGACTATCTGTCATATGCTCCTGACTATCTGTCATATGCCCCTGACTATCTGTCATATGCTCCTGACTATCTGTCATATGCCCCTGACTGTCTGTCATATGCTCCTGACTATCTGTCATATGCTCCTGACTATCTGTCATATGCCCCTGACTATCTGTCATATGCTCCTGACTATCTGTCATATGCTCCTGACTATCTGTCATATGCCCCTGACTATCTGTCATATGCCCCTGACTATCTGTCATATGCCTCTGACTATCTGTCATATGCCCCTGACTGTCTGTCATATGCCCCTGACTATCTGTCATATGCCCCTGACTATCTGTCATATGCCCCTGACTATCTGTCATATGCCCCTGACTATCTGTCATATGCCCCTGACTATCTGTCATATGCCCCTGACTATCTGTCATATGCTCCTGACTATCTGTCATATGCCCCTGACTGTCTGTCATATGCCCCTGACTGTCTGTCATATGCCCCTGACTATCTGTCATATGCCCCTGACTATCTGTCATATGCTCCTGACTATCTGTCATATGCCCCTGACTATCTGTCATATATGCCCCTGACTATCTGTCATATGCCCCTGACTATCTGTCATATGCTCCTGACTATCTGTCATATGCCCCTGACTATCTGTCATATGCCCCTGACTATCTGTCATATGCTCCTGACTATCTGTCATATGCCCCTGACTATCTGTCATATGCTCCTGACTATCTGTCATATGCCCCTGACTATCTGTCATATGCTCCTGACTATCTGTCATATGCCCCTGACTATCTGTCATATGCCCCTGACTATCTGTCATATGCCCCTGACTGTCTGTCATATGCCCCTGACTGTCTGTCATATTCTCCTGACTGTCTGTCATATGCCCCTGACTATCTGTCATATGCTCCTGACTATCTGTCATATGCCCCTGATTGTCTGTCATATGCCCCTGACTGTCTGTCATATGCCCCTGACTATCTGTCATATGCCCCTGACTATCTGTCATATGCTCCTGACTATCTGTCATATGCCCCTGACTATCTGTCATATGCCCCTGACTATCTGTCATATGCCCCTGACTATCTGTCATATTCTCCTGACTATCTGTCATATGCCCCTGACTATCTGTCATATGCCCCTGACTATCTGTCATATGCCCCTGACTATCTGTCATATGCCCCTGACTATCTGTCATATGCCCCTGACTATCTGTCATATGCCCCTGACTATCTGTCATATGCTCCTGACTATCTGTCATATGCCCCTGACTATCTGTCATATGCTCCTGACTATCTGTCATATGCCCCTGACTATCTGTCATATGCTCCTGACTATCTGTCATATGCCCCTGACTATCTGTCATATGCTCCTGACTATCTGTCATATGCCCCTGACTGTCTGTCATATGCCCCTGACTATCTGTCATATGCCCCTGACTGTCTGTCATATGCCCCTGACTATCTGTCATATGCCCCTGACTATCTGTCATATGCTCCTGACTATCTGTCATATGCCCCTGACTATCTGTCATATGCCCCTGACTATCTGTCATATGCTCCTGACTATCTGTCATATGCTCCTGACTGTCTGTCATATGCTCCTGACTATCTGTCATATGCCCCTGACTATCTGTCATATGCTCCTGACTATCTGTCATATGCCCCTGACTATCTGTCATATGCCCCTGACTATCTGTCATATGCCCCTGACTATCTGTCATATGCCCCTGACTATCTGTCATATGCCCCTGACTATCTGTCATATGCTCCTGACTATCTGTCATATGCCCCTGACTGTCTGTCATATGCTCCTGACTATCTGTCATTATGCCCCTGACTATCTGTCATATGCCCCTGACTATCTGTCATATGCTCCTGACTATCTGTCATATGCCCCTGACTGTCTGTCATATGCTCCTGACTATCTGTCATATGCTCCTGACTGTCTGTCATATGCCCCTGACTATCTGTCATATGCCCCTGACTGTCTGTCATATGCCCCTGACTATCTGTCATATGCCCCTGACTATCTGTCATATGCCCCTGACTATCTGTCATATGCCCCTGACTGTCTGTCATATGCCCCTGACTGTCTGTCATATGCCCCTGACTGTCTGTCATATGCCCCTGACTATCTGTCATATGCCCCTGACTGTCTGTCATATGCCCCTGACTATCTGTCATATGCCCCTGACTATCTGTCATATGCCCCTGACTATCTGTCATATGCCCCTGACTGTCTGTCATATGCCCCTGACTATCTGTCATATGCCCCTGACTGTCTGTCATATGCCCCTGACTATCTGTCATATGCCCCTGACTATCTGTCATATGCCCCTCACTATGTGTCATGTGCCCCTGACTATCTGTCATATGCCTCTGACTATCTGTCATATGTCTGACTATCTGTCATATGCTCCTGACTATCTGTCATATGCCCCTGACTATCTGTCATATGCCCCTGACTATCTGTCATATGCCCCTGACTGTCTGTCATATGCCCCTGACTATCTGTCATATGCCCCTGACTATCTGTCATATGCCCCTGACTATCTGT
>NW_027005075.1:0-4362 GCF_036934945.1 Oncorhynchus masou masou
AAGGACCACATGAGAAACCAAGGACCACATTCTACCACATGAGAAACCAATGACCACATTCTACCACATGAGAAACCAAGGACCAATACCACATGAGAAACCAAGTGACCACATTCTACCACATGAGAAACCAATGACCACATTGTTACCACATGAGAAACCAATGACCACATGAGAAACCAATGACCACATTCTTCCACATGAGAAACCAATGACCACATGAGAAACCAATGATCACATTCTACCACATGAGAAACCAATGACCACATTCTACCACATGAGAAACCAAGGACCACATGAGAAACCAAGGACCACATGAGAAACCATTGATCGGATTCTATCACATGAGAAACCAATGATCACATTTTTCCACATGAGAAACCAATGACCACATGAGAAACCAAGGACCACATTCTACCACATGAGAAACCAATGACCACATTCTACCACATGAGAAACCAATGACCACATTCTACCACATGAGAAACCAATGACCACATTCTTCCACATGAGAAACCAATGACCACATGAGAAACCAAGGACCAGATTATACCACATGAGAAACCAAGGACCACATGAGAAACCAAGGACCACATTCTACCACATGAGAAACCAATGACCAGATTCTACCACATGAGAAACCAAGGACCACATGAGAAACCAAGTACCACATTCTACCACATGAGAAACCAATGACCACATTTTACCACATGAGAAACCAATGACCACATGAGAAACCAAGGACCACATTCTACCACATGAGAAACCAATGACCAGATTCTACCACATGAGAAACCAAGGACCACATGAGAAACCAATGACCACATTCTACCACATGAGAAACCAATGACCACATGAGAAACCAATGACCAGATTCTACCACATGAGAAACCAAGGACCACATTCTACCACATGAGAAACCAATGACAACATTCTACCACATGAGAAACCAGGGACCACATTCTACCACATGAGAAACCAAGGACCACATGAGAAACCAATGACCACATTCTACCACATGAGAAACCAATGACCACATTCTACCACATGAGAAACCAATGACCACATGAGAAACCAATGACCAGATTCTACCACATGAGAAACCAATGACCACATGAGAAACCAAGGACCACATGAGAAACGAAAGACAAGATTCTACCATATGAGTATCCAAGGACCACATTCTACCACATGAGAAACCAATGACAACATGAGAAACCAATGACCACATGAGAAACCAATGACCACATGAGAAACCAAGGACCACATTCTACCACATGAGAAACCAAGGACCACATGAGAAACCAAGGACCACATTCTACCACATGAGAAACCAATGACCACGTGAGAAACTAAGGACCACATTCTACCACATGAGAAACCAAGGACCACATTCTACCACATGAGAAACCAATGACAACATTATACAACATGAGAAACCAATGACAACATTCTACCACATGAGAAACCAATGACCAGATTCTACCACGTGAGAAACCAATGACCACAGGAGAAACCAATGACCACATGAGAAACCAATGACCACATTCTTCCACATGAGAAACCAATGACCACATGAGAAACCAATGATCACATTCTACCACATGAGAAACCAATGACCACATTCTACCACATGAGAAACCAAGGACCACATGAGAAACCAAGGACCACATGAGAAACCATTGATCGGATTCTATCACATGAGAAACCAATGATCACATTTTTCCACATGAGAAACCAATGACCACATGAGAAACCAAGGACCACATTCTACCACATGAGAAACCAATGACCACATTCTACCACATGAGAAACCAATGACCACATTCTACCACATGAGAAACCAATGACCACATTCTTCCACATGAGAAACCAATGACCACATGAGAAACCAAGGACCAGATTATACCACATGAGAAACCAAGGACCACATGAGAAACCAAGGACCACATTCTACCACATGAGAAACCAATGACCAGATTCTACCACATGAGAAACCAAGGACCACATGAGAAACCAAGTACCACATTCTACCACATGAGAAACCAATGACCACATTTTACCACATGAGAAACCAATGACCACATGAGAAACCAATGACCACATTCTTCCACATGAGAAACCAATGACCACATGAGAAACCAATGATCACATTCTACCACATGAGAAACCAATGACCACATTCTACCACATGAGAAACCAAGGACCACATGAGAAACCAAGGACCACATGAGAAACCATTGATCGGATTCTATCACATGAGAAACCAATGATCACATTTTTCCACATGAGAAACCAATGACCACATGAGAAACCAAGGACCACATTCTACCACATGAGAAACCAATGACCACATTCTACCACATGAGAAACCAATGACCACATTCTACCACATGAGAAACCAATGACCACATTCTTCCACATGAGAAACCAATGACCACATGAGAAACCAAGGACCAGATTATACCACATGAGAAACCAAGGACCACATGAGAAACCAAGGACCACATTCTACCACATGAGAAACCAATGACCAGATTCTACCACATGAGAAACCAAGGACCACATGAGAAACCAAGTACCACATTCTACCACATGAGAAACCAATGACCACATTTTACCACATGAGAAACCAATGACCACATGAGAAACCAAGGACCACATTCTACCACATGAGAAACCAATGACCAGATTCTACCACATGAGAAACCAAGGACCACATGAGAAACCAATGACCACATTCTACCACATGAGAAACCAATGACCACATGAGAAACCAAGGACCACATTCTACCACATGAGAAACCAATGACCACGTTCTACCACATGAGAAACCAAGGACCACATTCTACCACATGAGAAACCAAGGACCACATGAGAAACCAATGACCACATTCTACCACATGAGAAACCAATGACCACATTCTACCACATGGGAATCCAAGGACCACATTCTACCACATGAGAAACCAATGACCACGTTCTACCACATGAGAAACCAATGACCACATTTCACCACATAAGAAACCAATGACCACATGAGAAACCAACGACCACATTCTACCATGAGAAACCAATGACCACGTGAGAAACTAAGGACCACATTCTACCACATGAGAAACCAAGGACCACATTCTACCACATGAGAAACCAATGACAACATTATACAACATGAGAAACCAATGACAACATTCTACCACATGAGAAACCAATGACCAGATTCTACCACGTGAGAAACCAATGACCACAGGAGAAACCAATGACCACATGAGAAACCAATGACCACATTCTTCCACATGAGAAACCAATGACCACATGAGAAACCAATGATCACATTCTACCACATGAGAAACCAATGACCACATTCTACCACATGAGAAACCAAGGACCACATGAGAAACCA
Organism: Oncorhynchus masou masou; assembly: GCF_036934945.1. NCBI lineage: Eukaryota > Metazoa > Chordata > Actinopteri > Salmoniformes > Salmonidae > Oncorhynchus > Oncorhynchus masou. Next base: position 3,404 of record NW_027005075.1, read on the forward strand.
AGGACCACATGAGAAACCATTGATCGGATTCTATCACATGAGAAACCAATGATCACATTTTTCCACATGAGAAACCAATGACCACATGAGAAACCAAGGACCACATTCTACCACATGAGAAACCAATGACCACATTCTACCACATGAGAAACCAATGACCACACGAGAAACCAATGACCACATTAGAAACCAATGACCACATTCTACCACATGAGAAACCAATGACCACATTCTACCACATGAGAAACCAATGACCACATTCTTCCACATGAGAAACCAATGACCACATGAGAAACCAAGGACCAGATTATACCACATGAGAAACCAAGGACCACATGAGAAACCAAGGACCACATTCTACCACATGAGAAACCAATGACCAGATTCTACCACATGAGAAACCAAGGACCACATGAGAAACCAAGTACCACATTCTACCACATGAGAAACCAATGACCACATTCTACCACATGAGAAACCAATGACCACATGAGAAACCAAGGACCACATTCTACCACATGAGAAACCAATGACCAGATTCTACCACATGAGAAACCAAGGACCACATTCTACCACATGAGAAACCAATGACCACATGAGAAACCAAGGACCACATTCTACCACATGAGAAAGCAATGACCACGTTCTACCACATGAGAAACCAAGGACCACATTCTACCACATGAGAAACCAAGGACCACATGAGAAACCAATGACCACATTCTACCACATGAGAAACCAATGACCACATTCTACCACATGGGAATCCAAGGACCACATTCTACCACATGAGAAACCAATGACCACGTTCTACCACATGAGAAACCAATGACCACATTTCACCACATAAGAAACCAATGACCACATGAGAAAGCAACGACCACATTCTACCACATGAGAAACCAAGGACCACATGAGAAACCAATGACCACGTTCTACCACATGAGAAACCAAGGACC
>NW_027005076.1:0-4361 GCF_036934945.1 Oncorhynchus masou masou
GTTGTGTCTCTCTACATGTTATAATCATAAAGTATTATGTTTGTTGTGTTACTCTCTACATGTTATAATCATAAAGTATTATGTTGTTGTGTTCTCTACATGTTATAATCATACAGTATTATGTTGTTGTTCTCTCTACATGTTATAATCATAAAGTATTATGTTGTTGTGTTCTCTACATGTTATAATCATAAAGTATTATGTTGTGTTCTCTCTACATGTTATAATCATAAAGTATTATGTTGTGTTCTCTCTACATGTTATAATCATACAGTATTATGTTGTTGTGTTCTCTACATGTTATAATCATAAAGTATTATGTTGTTGTGTTCTCTACATGTTATAATCATAAAGTATTATGTTGTTGTGTTCTCTCTACATGTTATAATCATAAAGTATTATGTTGTTGTTCTCTCTACATGTTATAATCATAAAGTATTATGTTGTTGTGTCTCTCTACATGTTATAATCATACAGTATTATGTTGTTGTGTTCTCTACATGTTATAATCATAAAGTATTATGTTGTGTTCTCTCTACATGTTATAATCATAAAGTATTATGTTGTTGTGTTCTCTCACATGTTATAATCATAAAGTATTATGTTGTGTTCTCTCTACATGTTATAATCATAAAGTATTATGTTGTGTTCTCTCTACATGTTATAATCATACAGTATTATGTTGTTGTGTTCTCTACATGTTATAATCATAAAGTATTATGTTGTGTGTTCTCTCTACATGTTATAATCATAAAGTATTATGTTGTTGTGTTCTTCTACATGTTATAATCATACAGTATTATGTTGTGTTCTTCTACATGTTATAATCATAAAGTATTATGTTGTGTTCTCCTACATGTTATAATCATACAGTATTATGTTGTTGTGTTCTCTACATGTTATAATCATAAAGTATTATGTTGTGTTCTCTACATGTTATAATTATACAGTATTATGTTGTGTTCTCTACATGTTATAATCATACAGTATTATGTTGTTGTGTTCTCTACATGTTATAATCATATAAAGTATTATGTTGTGTTCTCTCTACATGTTATAATCATAAAGTATTATGTTGTTGTGTTCTCTACATGTTATAATCATAAAGTATTATGTTGTTGTGTCTCTCTACATGTTATAATCATAAAGTATTATGTTGTTGTGTCTCTCTACATGTTATAATCATAAAGTATTATGTTGTTGTGTTCTCTACATGTTATAATCATAAAGTATTATGTTGTTGTGTTCTCTACATGTTATAATCATAAAGTATTATGTTGTTGTGTCTCTCTACATGTTATAATCATAAAGTATTATGTTGTTGTGTTCTCTCTACATGTTATAATCATAAAGTATTATGTTGTTGTGTTCTCTACATGTTATAATCATAAAGTATTATGTTGTTGTGTTCTCTACATGTTATAATCATAAAGTATTATGTTGTTGTTCTCTCTACATGTTATAATCATAAAGTATTATGTTGTTGTGTTTCTCTACATGTTATAATCATACAGTATTATGTTGTTGTGTCTCTCTACATGTTATAATCATAAAGTATTATGTTGTTGTGTTCTCTCTACATGTTATAATCATAAAGTATTATGTTGTTGTGTCTCTCTACATGTTATAATCATACAGTATTATGTTGTGTTCTCTACATGTTATAATCATAAAGTATTATGTTGTGTTCTCTCTACATGTTATAATCATACAGTATTATGTTGTTGTGTTCTCTACATGTTATAATCATAAAGTATTATGTTGTTGTGTTCTCTACATGTTATAAACATACAGTATTATGTTGTGTTCTCTACATGTTATAATCATAAAGTATTATGTTGTTGTGTTCTCTACATGTTATAATCATAAAGTATTATGTTGTTGTGTTCTTTACATGTTATAATCATAAAGTATTATGTTGTTGTGTTCTTTACATGTTATAATCATAAAGTATTATGTTGTGTTCTCTCTACATGTTATAATCATAAAGTATTATGTTGTTGTGTTCTCTACATGTTATAATCATACAGTATTATGTTGTGTTTCTCTACATGTTATAATCATAAAGTATTATGTTGTGTTCTCTCTACATGTTATAATCATACAGTATTATGTTGTTGTGTTCTCTACATGTTATAATCATAAAGTATTATGTTGTTGTGTCTCTCTACATGTTATAATCATACAGTATTATGTTGTGTTCTCTACATGTTATAATCATAAAGTATTATGTTGTTCTCTCTACATGTTATAATCATAAAGTATTATGTTGTTGTGTTCTCTACATGTTATAATCATAAAGTATTATGTTGTGTTCTCTCTACATGTTATAATCATACAGTATTATGTTGTTGTGTTCTCTACATGTTATAATCATAAAGTATTATGTTGTTGTGTTCTCTACATGTTATAATCATACAGTATTATGTTGTTGTGTTCTCTACATGTTATAATCATAAAGTATTATGTTGTTGTGTCTCTACATGTTATAATCATAAAGTAGTATGTTGTTGTGTTCTCTACATGTTATAATCATAAAGTATTATGTTGTTGTGTTCTCTACATGTTATAATCATAACAGTATTATGTTGTGTTCTCTCTACATGTTATAATCATAAAGTATTATGTTGTTGTGTTCTCTACATGTTATAATCATAAAGTATTATGTTGTGTTCTCTCTACATGTTATAATCATAAAGTATTATGTTGTGTTCTCTCTACATGTTATAATCATAAAGTATTATGTTGTTGTGTTCTCTACATGTTATAATCATAAAGTATTATGTTGTTGTGTTCTCTCTACATGTTATAATCATAAAGTATTATGTTGTTGTGTTCTCTACATGTTATAATCATAAAGTATTATGTTGTTGTGTTCTCTCTACATGTTATAATCATAAAGTATTATGTTGTTGTGTTCTCTACATGTTATAATCATAAAGTATTATGTTGTGTTCTCTCTACATGTTATAATCATAAAGTATTATGTTGTTGTGTTCTCTACATGTTATAATCATAAAGTATTATGTTGTTGTGTTCTCTCTACATGTTATAATCATAAAGTATTATGTTGTTGTGTTCTCTCTACATGTTATAATCATAAAGTATTATGTTGTTGTGTTCTCTACATGTTATAATCATAAAGTATTATGTTGTTGTGTTTCTCTACATGTTATAATCATAAAGTATTATGTTGTTGTGTTCTCTCTACATGTTATAATCATAAAGTATTATGTTGTTGTGTTCTCTACATGTTATAATCATAAAGTATTATGTTGTTGTGTTCTCTACATGTTATAAACATACAGTATTATGTTGTGTTCTCTACATGTTATAATCATAAAGTATTATGTTGTTGTGTTCTCTACATGTTATAATCATACAGTATTATGTTGTTGTGTTCTCTACATGTTATAATCATAAAGTATTATGTTGTTGTGTTCTCTCTACATGTTATAATCATAAAGTATTATGTTGTTGTGTTCTCTACATGTTATAATCATAAAGTATTATGTTGTTGTTCTCTCTACATGTTATAATCATACAGTATTATGTTGTTGTGTTCTCTACATGTTATAATCATAAAGTATTATGTTGTTGTTTCTCTACATGTTATAATCATACAGTATTATGTTGTTGTTTCTCTACATGTTATAATCATAAAGTATTATGTTGTTGTGTCTCTCTACATGTTATAATCATAAAGTATTATGTTGTTGTGTTCTCTCTACATGTTATAATCATAAAGTATTATGTTGTTTGTGTTCTCTACATGTTATAATCATACGAAGTATTATGTTGTTGTGTCTCTCTACATGTTATAATCATAAGTATTATGTTGTTGTGTTCTCTACATGTTATAATCATAAAGTATTATGTTGTTGTGTCTCTCTACATGTTATAATCATAAAGTATTATGTTGTTGTGTCTCTCTACATGTTATAATCATAAAGTATTATGTTGTTGTGTTCTCTACATGTTATAATCATAAAGTATTATGTTGTTGTGTTCTCTACATGTTATAATCATACAGTATTATGTTGTGTTCTCTACATGTTATAATCATAAAGTATTATGTTGTTGTGTCTCTCTACATGTTATAATCATACAGTATTATGTTGTTGTGTCTCTCTACATGTTATAATCATAAAGTATTATGTTGTTGTTCTCTCTACATGTTATAATCATAAAGTATTATGTTGTTGTGTTCTCTACATGTTATAATCATACAGTATTATGTTGTTGTGTTCTCTACATGTTATAATCATAAAGTATGTATGTTGTGTTCTCTCTACATGTTTTTAATCATAAAAGTATTATGTTGTTGTGTTCTCTCTACATGTTATAATCATACAGTATTA
>NW_027005077.1:0-4360 GCF_036934945.1 Oncorhynchus masou masou
TGTCATGTCTTGTTATGTCTGTTCCTGTCCTTTCTCTTCATCTCTCTCTCTGCTGGTCTTTTTAGGTTACCTTCTCTGTCTCTCATTCCTCAGCTGTTCTACATCTGCCCTAACTAGCTCATTCTCTCTTTCCCCACCTGTTCTCTCTTCCCCCTCTGATTAGGTCTCTATTTCTTTCTCTGTTCCTGCTACTTTCAGTGTCTGATTCTTGTTTGTGTTTTTTGATGCCAGAAGCAAGCTGTCGTCTCGTTTGCTTCCACCTTGTCCTGTCCTGTCGGAGTCTGCATGCATGGCAGGTGCAACCTGCATTATACTACGTTCTTTTGTTCCATTGACTACGTTGGAAGAGGATTTATGCCATTCCTGTTTTTTATTAAAGAACTCTGTTTTCTGTTAAAACCGCGTTTGGGTCTTCACTCAAGTTCATAACAGAAGAATCAGACCACGAATGGACCCAGCGGCTCCGGACCCTTTTCACTCCGCCGTCGAGATCCAGGGAGCGATGCTAGGCAGACACGAGGAGGAATTGTCTGCTGCTCAACATGCCGTTGAGACCCTGGCCGTCCAAGTCTCCGACCTCACAAGACGGGTTCACCAACTCCACCTCGATCCACCGCCCACTTCCAGGGTTTCCGAGTCTCCGGAGCCCAGGATCAACAACCCGCCGTGTTACTCTGGGGAGCCCACTGAGTGCCGCTCATTCCTCACTCAGTGTGATGTGGTGTTCTCTCTCCAGCCCAACACTTACTCCAGGAGCGCAGCCCGCATCGCCTACGTCATTTCTCTCCTTACCGGACGGGCGCGTGAGTGGGGCACGGCAGTCTGGGAGGCGAGGGCTGAGTGTATTAACCAGTATCAGGACTTTAAGGAGGAGATGATACGGGTTTTTGACCGTTCTGTTTTTGGCGAGGAGGCTTCCAGGGCCCTGTCTTCCCTATGTCAGGGGAATAGATCCATAACGGATTATTCTATTGAGTTTCGCACTCTCGCTGCCTCTAGTGACTGGAACGAGCCGGCTTTGCTCGCTCGTTTTCTGGAGGGTGCTCCACGTCGAGGTTAAGGATGAGATCCTCTCCCGGGAGGTTCCTTCCAGTCTGGACTCCTTAATAGCTCTCGCTATTCGCATAGAGCGACGGTTTGATCTTCGTCGCCGAGCTCGTGGAAAGGAGCTCACGTTCTCCGTTGCTCCCCTCTCCACATCACTGCCACCTGCCGCATCACTGCCACCCTCCCCCGCCCGGCTCGGATGCTGAGCCCATGCAGCTGGGGGGTGTGTCGCATCTCTCGGCCAAGGAGAGGGAACGGAGAATCACCAACCGCCTCTGTCCCTTTTCTCGGTTCCGTATTTTCCGCTGAGGGCATTAAGATGGATCCCGCTAAGGTCCAGGCTGTCATTGATTGGCCCGCTCCTAAGTCACGCGTCGAGCTGCAGCGCTTTCTGGGCTTCGCTAATTTCTACCGGCCGCCATCCGTATTTCGGTCAGGTGGCAGCTCCTCTCACAGCCCTTACTTCTGTTAAGACGGCTTTAAGTGGTCCGTTTCCGCCCAGGGAGCTTTTGATCTTCTTAAGAATCGTTTTACATCCGCACCTATTCTTGTTACACCTGACATCTCTAGACAGTTTGTTGTTGAGGTTGACGCTGTCAGAGGTGGGCGGGAGCCATTCTTTTCAGCGCTCTCTCTCTGACGGCAAGGTCCATCCTTGCGCGTTTTTCTCTCATCGCTTATCGCCGTCAGAACGTAACTATGATGTTGGTAACGCTTAACTGCTCGCCATCCGCTAGCCCTAGGCGAATGGCGACAGTGGTTGGAGGGGGACCGTTCCTTTGTCGTTTGGACTGACCATAGGAACCTTGAGTACATCCGCTCAGCCAAACGACTTAATGCGCGTCAGGCTCGTTGGGCTCTGTTTTTCGGTTGTTTCGAGTTTGTTATTTCCTTATCGTCCGGGCTCAAAAAACACCAAACCTGATGCTTTATCTCGTCTCTTCAGTTCTTCTGAGGTCTCCACCGACCCCGATGGGATTCTCCCTGAGGGGCGTGTTGTCGGGTTGACTGTCTGGGGAATTGAGAGGCAGGTAAAGCAAGCACTCGCTCACACTCCGTCGCCGCGAGCTTGTCCTAGGAACCTTCTGTTCGTTCCCGTTCCTACTCGTCCGCCGTTCTTCAGTGGGCCCACTCTGCCAAGTTAGCCGGCCACCCCGGCGTTCGGGGTACGCCCGCTTCCATTCGCCAGCGTTTCTGGTGGCCCACTCGGAACGTGACGCGCTGGGGCCGATTTGTCGCCGCTTGTTCGGTCTGCGCGCAGACTAAATCTGGGAACTCTCCTCCTGCCGCCGTCTCAGACCGCTTCCCATTCCCTCTCGACCGTGGTCTCACATCGCTTTAGATTTTATCACCGGACTGCCTTCATCAGCGGGGAAGACAGTTATTCTTACGGTTGTCGATAGATTCTCTAAGGCGGCTCATTTCATTCCTCTCGATAAGCTCCCTTCTGCTAAGGAGACGGCTCAGATCATTATCGAGAATGTTTTCCGAATTCATGGCCTTCCGTCTGACGCCGTTTCCGACAGAGGCCCGCAGTTCACGCCTCAATTTTGGAGGGAGTTTTGCCGTTTGATTGGGGCTTCCGTCAGTCTCTCGTCCGGCTTTCATCCCCAGTCTAACGGTCAAGCCGAACGGGCCAATCAGACTGTTGGTCGTATTTTACGCAGTCTTTCTTTCGTAACCCTGCGTCTTGGTCAGAACAGCCCCCTGGGCAGAGTACGCCCACAACTCGCTTCCCTGTCTGCTACCGGTCTATCCCCTTTTCAGTGTAGCCTCGGGTACCAGCCTCCGCTGTTCTCATCTCAGCTCGCCGGAGTCCTGCGTCCCCTCCGCTCAGGCTTTTGTCCAGCGTTGCGAGCGCACCTGGAAGGGGGTCAGGTCGGCACTTTGCCGTAATAGGGCGCAGACTGTGAGGGCCGCTAATAAGCGTAGGACCAAGAGTCCTAGATATTGTTGCGGTCAGAGAGTATGGCTCTCCACTCAGAACCTTCCCCTTAAGACAGCTTTCGCAAGTTGGCCCCGCGGTTCATTGGTCCGTTCCGTATTTCCCAGGTCATTAATCCTGTCGCAGTGCGACTTCTTCTCCCGCGCTATCTTCGTCGCGTTCACCCGGCTTCCATGTCTCCTGTGTTAAGCCCGTTCTTCGCGCCCCGCTCGTCCCTCCCCCATCCTTGTCGAGGGCGCACCCATCTACAGGGGTTCGTAAGATTTTGGACATGCGCCCTCGGGGCCGTGGTCATCAGTACCTAGTGGATTGGGGAGGGGTACGGTCCTGAGGAGAGGAGTTGGGTTCCCTCTCGGGACGTGCTTTCGGGACCGTTCGCTGATCGATGATTTCCGTTGCCGCCAGGTTTCCTCTCGAGTGCGCCAGGAGGCGCTCGGTGAGTGGGGGGTACTGTCATGTCTTATTATGTCTGTTCCTGTCCTTTCTTCACTCTGTCTCTCTCTGCTGGTCTTTTTAGGTTACCTCTCTGTCTCTCATTCCTCAGCTGTTCTACATCTTCCCCCTAACTAGCTCATTCACTCTTTCCCCACCCGTTCTTCCCCTCTGATTAGGTCTCTATTTCTCTCTCTGTTCCTGCTACTTTCAGTGTCTGATTCTTGTTTGTGTTTTTGATGCCAGAAGCAAGCTGTCGTCTCGTTTGCTTCCCCACCTTGTCCTGTCCTGTCGGAGTCTGCATGCCTGGCAGGTGCATCCTGCATTATACTACGTTCTTTTGTTCCATTGACTACGTTGAAGAGGATTTATGCCATTCCTGTTTTTTATTAAAGAACTCTGTTTTCTGTTAAAACTATGTTTGGCCCTACTCAAGTTCATAACATGTGTACTACTCCCTGCACAGAACAGCGCAAACTGGCTCTTAACCAGAATAGAAAGAGGAGTGGGAGGCCCCTGGGCACAACTGAGCAAGAGGACAAGTACATTAGGAGTTGCCCAGTTTGAGGACAGACACCTCACAAGTCCTCAACTGGCAGCTTCATTAAATAGTAGCAGCAAAACACCAGTCTCAACGTCAGCAGTGAAAAGGTGACTGGGATGCTGGCCTTCTAGGCAGATTTGCAAAGAAAAAGCCATATCTCAGACTGGCCAATAAAAATAAAAGATTAAGATGGGAAAAAGAACACAGATGCTGGACAGAGGACTCATTTGCAACTGCGACCTGGCCAAGATAAAGCATAGCAGTGTGAACAGACAACACAGAGTTACACATGGAGTAAACAATTAACAAGTCAATAACACAGTAGAAAAAAGAGAGTCTATATACATTGTGTGCAAAAGGCATGAGGAGGTAGGCGAATAATTACAATTTTG
>NW_027005078.1:0-4359 GCF_036934945.1 Oncorhynchus masou masou
CAAAAATAATATTTTGGAAAAAAGGAACATTTGCTATCTAACTGGGAGTCTCATGAGTGAAAACATCGAAGCTCATCAAAGGTAAACTATTTAATTTGATTGCTTTCTGATTTCCGTGACCAAATTACCTGCTGCTAGCTGGACAAAATGTTCTATGCTAGGCTATCGATAAACACACAAATGCTTGTCTAGCTTTGGCTGTAAAACATATTTTGAAAATCTGAGATGACAGGGTGATTAACAAAAGGCTAAGCTGTGTCACAATATATTTCATTTTGTGATTTTCCATGAATAGGAATATTTTCTAGGGATATTTATGTCCGTTGCGCTATGCTAATTGGTGTCAGGCGATGATTGCGGCTCCCGCATGCGGGATGGGGAGTCAGTTGAGGTTAATCCAAAAAATGGCAGTAATGTGCTACTACATCTACTGAAAGTTGAAAGATGTCACTTTGGTGGAGTTAGCAGGTTCAAAAGTTTAACATGAGCATAAAGCCAATTTTCCAGCTGTTTCTTTGCTCAGAGTAAAACAAAGTAAAACACACCATTCCCAGTCCTAATTTCAATGCAATAGACCATGCTCATTTAAAGTTTCTAGTTTTAATAGCACGTGGACAAGTACAGTGTAATACCTTTCCTGCAAGCTCCTGCCCAACAATGCAGTAAACAATATCAAAGTAGTAGTAAAAATAGCATAAGGTAGAACAAAACACAGAAGAAATAAAAATAAAATAAGAAGCTATACAGGGTCAGTTCCAATACCATATTTACATTGTGCAGGGAGTGTAGTGATAGAGGTAGGTACAGTGCCTTATGAAAGTATTTAGACCCATGACATTTTTCAGCCTTATTTTAAAATTAATTAAACTGCTTTCGCTCATCAATCTACACACAATACATGATAATTACACAGCAAAAACAGGTTTTTATACATTTTTGCAAATGTATTAAAAATAAAAAACAGAAATATCAAATTTAAAGTATTCAAACTCTATACTCAGTACTTTGTTGAAGCACCTTTGGTAGTGATTACAGAATCAAGTCTTCTTGGGTATTCTTGGCACACAAGTATTTGGGGGAGTTTCCCCCATCTTCTCTGCAGATCCTCTCAAGCTCTGTCAGGTTGGATGGGAAGTGTCGCTGAACAGCTATTTTCAGGTCACTCCAGAGATGTTCGATCGGGTTCAAGTCTGGGCTCTGGCTGGGTCACTCAAAAACCTTCAGAGACTTGTCCCGAAGCCGGGCATACGCTGTCTTGGCTCTGTGCTTAGGGTCGTTGTCCTGTTGGAAGGTGAACCTTAGACCCCAGTCTGAGATCCTGAGTGCTCTGGAGCACTCTGGAGTTTTCATCAAAGATCTCTCTGTAGTTTGCTCCGCTCATCTTTTGCCTCGATCTGACTATTCTTCCAGTCCCTGCCATTGAGAAACATCCCCCACAGCATGATTCTGCCACCACCATGCTTCTACGTAGGGATGGGGCCAGGTGTTCTCCAGACGTGATGCTTGGCATTGAGGCCGAAGAGTTCAATCTTGGTTTCATTACACCAGAGATCTTGTTTCTCATTGTCTGAGTCTTTGGTGCTTCACCCCGGCAAGCTCCAAGCGGGCTGTCATGTGCTTTACTGAGGAGTGGCTTCTGTCTGTCCACAAGAATAAGTTGGAGAATAGTTTTCCTCACTATGCCTCTGCCTCTACTTACACCTACGCAGTGTAATATTTCTGTTGCTGATAATCTACTTAAGGATGGTTACAGAATTTAATGATGACTTACAGTCATGCGACCAGGCTTACTGCTTCTCATCTTGGTGTAGTATAGGACCTTGAGCGCATCGTGTCCACTGGATAGGGTGAGTGAATCATTCTGGCTATGGATATGAAGGATATCAACACATTAACACACCAGATGATGTACTGATTCCAATTTGGAGCTCTGATAGGGAGTTTAGCTTATATTTAGATTTTTGAATTCTGCTTTGCCATTAAAATCATAATAAACACTGACAACTACATTATTGTATTATTGTTTAACAATAACAATGGGAGGGGGGGTAAAAATGAATCCCAAAAGGTTATTTGAGGAACCATTAAAGGGGGTTCTTTGAAGAACTTATAGAGGTTCCCCCACAGTTTCAATTTGAAGAACCCTAAAAGATCTTCCAGGAACATTTTCTTTTTAGGGAGGTACATTGGAGAAGTAGGCCAATTGTCTTAGCAATAGTTTTGTTCACAACTGAAGAGTGTAGCTTACATCTGACTGTCAGTGAGCAGGAAAGGATGTTTGTGAAGTATACCCATACCAATAAAAATGCTAATTTTATCTTACTGTAACTACATGAAGTTCATGATGATCTGCTCAGATGCCATACTGTGCCCTTCTCCTGTGGTAACATTCCGAACACACACACACACACACACACACATCAGCAATAATTGGATATTGTTGCATGTAAGCAATAACTAAGTTAGCTATGCATTGTGCCAGGTAGGTAAAAGTGCTAGATAGTAACTGCAATTGATTATTACTCAGTCAATAAGCACCATCAGCCAGCCAGAACATCTAGCTAAGTCAGCTACAGAAAATAATGGAGAAATCTCACCTTTCTTCAGCAAGTAGCTCTGGCCGGGCAGCATCATCTTGTAGCAGGTTGAGCGACTAACTTACTTCCACTAGCTACTACTAGCTAGTAAGACTATAGCCAGTAACCAGATAGAGCTAGCCAGCCTGCTAGCTCGTCAGTAGCCAGTTTGCTAGCTAGCCAGTTGTATCCAGCCAGTGCTAGCCAACTTTTTTCAGTTGTTGTTGAGTTTATTCTATTGGCATGCCAAGTTCTGTATCTTAGCCAACCAAAAATGAAAAATGTAATACAATTTTATAAGGCTCAATGCCTTATTTGTTTTCTGTTATTCCATGTCCAGTTTTGACACAATAACCTGTTGAAACTCTGGGGAGCTATATCATTTTTGGATAAAAAGACGTGCCCGTTTTAAGCGCAATATTTTGTCACAAAAAGATGCTCGACTATGCATATAATTGGTAGCTTTGAAAGAAAAACACTCTGACGTTTCCAGAACTGCAAAGATATTTTCTGTGCGTGCCCTAGAACGTGAGCTACAGGCAAAACCAAGATGAAACGGCATCCAGGAAATGAGCAGGATTTTGAGGCTCAGTTTTCCATTGTCTCCTTATATGGCTGTGAATGCGAGAGGAGTGAGTCTGCCCTTTCTGTCGTTTCCCCAAGGTGTCTGGCAGCATTGTGACGTATTTGTAGGCATATCATTGGAAGATTGACCATAAGAGACCACATTTGCAGGTGTCCGCCCGGTGTCCTGCGCCAATTGGTGCGCAAAAAGTCAGCTGCAAGTATTTTTCCACAGAATTCAGAGAAGACTGCAGGCTTCCACGAACGATATATCAATGAAGAGATATGTGAAAAAACACCTTGAGGATTGATTCCAAACAACGTTTGCCATGTTTCGGTCGATATTATGGAGTTAATCTCGGAAAAAGTTTGACGTTGTAGGTGACTGAATTTTTGGTTGGTTGTTAGCCAAATGTGATGTACAAAACGGAGCAATTTCTCCTACACAAAAGACGCTTTCAGGAAAAAACTGCACATTTGGTATGTAACTGAGAGTCTCCTCATTGAAAACATCCGAGCTCTTCAAAGGTAAATGATTTTATTTATTTGGTTATCTGGTTTTGTGAAAATGTTGCGTGTAAATGCTACTCAAAATGCTAAGCTAGCTTAGCATACTCTTACACAAATTAGTGAATTGCTATGGTTCAAAAGCATATTTTGAAAATCTGAGATGACAGTGTTGTTAAGAAAAGGCTAAGCTTGAGAGTAGGCGATTATTTTCATTTTATTTGCGATTTTCAAGAAATCGATTAACGTTACATTATGCTAATGAGCTTCAGGCTATAACTGTATACAGGTTTTTCATAGCCAAACGTGAACAAAACAAGCGATTTGTCCCACACAAATAATATTTTTTGAAAAACTGCACATTTGCTATGTAACTGAGAGTCTCCTCATTGAAAACATCCAAAGCTCTTCAAAGGTAAATGATTTTATTTATTTGGTTATCTGGTTTTTGTGAAAATGTTGTGTGCTTAATGCTACTCAAAATGCTAAGCTAGCTTAGCATACTCTTACACAAATTAGTGAATTGCTATGGTTCAAAAGCATATTTTGAAAATCTGAGATGACAGTGTTGTTAAGAAAAGGCTAAGCTTGAGAGTAGGCACATTATTTTCATTTTATTTGCGATTTTCAGAAATCGTTAACGTTGCGTTATGCTAATGAGCCTGAGGCTTTAGTCACGATCCCGGATCCGGGATGGGGAGTTTCAAGAAGT
>NW_027005079.1:0-4359 GCF_036934945.1 Oncorhynchus masou masou
TGTAGAATCCTGTGTGAATGGAGAAGTATGTAGAATCCTGTGTGTTAATAGTGGAAGTATGTAGAATTCTGTGTTAATGGAAGTATGTAGAATCCTGTGTGTTAATAGAGGAAGTATGTAGAATCCTGTGTGTTAATGGAGGAAGTATGCGTGAGTCATAGTGTGTTAATAGAGGAAGTATATGTAGAAGATCCTGTGTGTTAATAGAGGAAGTATGTGAGAATCCTGTGTGTTAATAGAGGAAGTATGTAGAATCCTGTGTGTTAATAGAGGAAGTATGTAGAATCCTGTGTGTTAATAGAGGAAGTATGTAGAATCCTGTGTGTTAATAGAGGAAGTATGTAGAATCTGATGTGTTAATAGAGGAAGTATGTAGATTCCTGTGTGTTAATAGAGGAAGTATGTAGAATCCTGTGTGTTAATAGAGGAAGTATGTAGAATCCTGTGTGTTAATAGAGGAAGTATGTAGAATCCTGATGTGTTAATAGAGGAAGTATGTAGAATCCTGTGTGTTAATAGAGTATGTAGAATCCTGTGTGTTAATAGAGGAAGTATGTAGAATCCTGTGTGTTCTGTGGGAAGTATGTAGAATTATGTGTGTTAATAGAGGAAGTATGAAATCCTGTGTGTTAATGGGAAGTATGTAGAATCATATTGTGTTAATAGAGGAAGTATGTAGGAATCTATTGTGTTAATGAAGGAAGTATATATGAAGATCTATTGTGTTAATAGAAGTATATACTTAGAATCCTGTGTGTTAATAGAGGAAGTATGTAGAATCCTGTGTGTTAATAGAGGAAGTATGTAGAATCCTGTGTGTTAATAGAGGAAGTATGTAGAATCATGTGTGTTAATAGAGGAAGTATAAAGTCCTGTGTGTTAATAGAGGGAAGTATGTAGAATCCTGTGTGTTAATAGAGGAAATATGTAGAATCCTGTGTGTTAATAGAGGAAGTATGTAGAATCCTGTGTGTTAATAGAGGAAGTATGTAGAATCCTGTGTGTTAATAGGAAGTATGTAGAATTGTCCTGTGTTAATGTTAATAATGGAGGAAGTATGTAGAATCCTGTGTGTTAATAGAGGAAGTATGTAGAATCCTGTGTTAATGGAGGAAGTATGTAGAATCCTGTGTGTTAATAGAGGAAGTATGTAGAATCCTGTGTGTTAATAGAGGAAGTATGTAGAATCATGTGTGTTAATAGAGGAAGTATGTAGAATCCTGTGTGTTAATAGAGGAAGTATGTAGAATCCTGTGTGTTAATAGAGGAAGTATGTAGAATCATGTGTGTTAATAGAGGAAGTATGTAGAATCCTGTGTGTTAATAGAGGAAGTATGTAGAATCCTGTGTGTTAATAGAGGAAGTATGTAGAATCCTGTGTTAATAGAGGAAGTATGTAATTATGTGTGTTAATAGAGGAAGTATGTAGAATCCTGTGTGTTAATAGAGGAAGTATGTAGAATCCTGTGTGTTAATAGAGGAAGTATGTAGAATCCTGTGTGTTAATAGAGGAAGTATGTAGAATCCTGTGTGTTAATATGGAGGAAGTATGTAGAATCATGTGTGTTAATAGAGGAAGTATGTAGAATCCTGTGTGTTAATAGGAAGTATGTAGAATCCTGTGTGTTAATAGAGGAAGTATGTAGAATCCTGTGTGTTAATAGAGGAAGTATGTAGAATCCTGTGTGTTAATAGAGGAAGTATGTTAATAGAATCCTGTGTTAATAGAGGAAGTATGTAGAATCATGTGTTAATAGAGGAAGTATGTAGAATCCTGTGTTAATAGAGGAAGTATGTAGAATCCTGTGTGTTAATAGAGGAAGTATGTATCCTGTGTGTAGAATCCTGTGTGTTAATAGAGGAAGTATGTAGAATCCTGTGTGTTAATAGAGGAAGTATGTAGAATCCTGTGTGTTAATAGAGGAAGTATGTAGAATTGTGTGTTAATGGAGGAAGTATGTAGAATCCTGTGTGTTAATGGAGGAATCCTGTGTGTTAATGTAGAATCCTGTGTGTTAATAGAGGAAGTATGTAGAATCCTGTGTGTTAATGGAGGAAGTATGTAGAATCCTGTGTGTTAATAGAGGAAGTATGTAGAATCCTGTGTGTTAATAGAGGAAGTATGTAGAATCCTGTGTGTTTAATAGAGGAAGTATGTAGAATCCTGTGTGTTAATAGAGGAAGTATGTAGAATCATGTGTGTTAATAGAGGAAGTATGTAGAATCTGTGTGTTAATCCTGTGTTAATGGAGGAAGTATGTAGAATCCTGTGTGTATATAGAAATAGAGAAATTATGTAGAATCCTGTGTGTTAATAGAAGGAAGTATATTAGAATCCTGTGTGTTAATATGTAAGAAGTTATGTAGAATCCTGTGTGTTTAATTATGTATAGAATCTGTGTGTTAATAGAGTATGTAGAATCATGTGTGTTAATAGAGGAAGTATGTAGAATCTGTGTGTTAATAGAGGAAGTATGTAGAATCCTGTGTGTTAATAGAAGAGGAAGTATGTAGAATCCTGTGTGTTAATAGAGGAAGTATGTAGAATCATGTGTGTTAATAGAGGAAGTATGTAGAATCCTGTGTGTTAATAGAGGAAGTATGTAGAATCCTGTGTGTTAATAGAGGAAGTATGTAGAATCCTGTGTGTTAATAGAGGAAGTATGTAGAATCCTGTGTGTTAATAGAGGAAGTATGTAGAATCCTGTGTGTTAATAGAGGAAGTATGTAGAATTATGTGTGTTAATAGAGGAAGTATGTAGAATCCTGTGTTAATGGAGGAAGTATGTAGAATCCTGTGTGTTAATAGAGGAAGTATGTAGAATCCTGTGTGTTAATGGAGGAAGTATGTAGAATCCTGTGTGTTAATAGAGGAAGTATGTAGAATCCTGTGTGTTAATAGAGGAAGTATGTAGAATCCTGTGTGTTAATAGAGGAAGTATGTAGAATCCTGTGTGTTAATAGAGGAAGTATGTAGAATCCTGTGTGTTAATAGAGGAAGTATGTAGAATCATGTGTGTTAATAGAGGAAGTATGTAGAATCCTGTGTGTTAATAGAGGAAGTATGTAGAATCCTGTGTGTTAATAGAGGAAGTATGTAGAATCCTGTGTGTTAATAGAGGAAGTATGTAGAATTATGTGTGTTAATAGAGGAAGTATGTAGAATCCTGTGTGTTAATGTTAGAATCATGTGTGTTAATAGAGGAAGTATGTAGAATCCTGTGTGTTAATAGAGGAAGTATGTAGAATCCTGTGTGTTAATAGAGGAAGTATGTAGAATCCTGTGTGTTAATAGAGGAAGTATGTAGAATCCTGTGTTAATAGAGGAAGTATGTAGAATTATGTGTGTTAATAGAGGAAGTATGTAGAATCCTGTGTGTTAATAGAGGAAGTATGTAGAATCCTGTGTGTTAATAGAGGAAAGTATGTAGAATCCTGTGTGTTAATAGAGGAAGTATGTAGAATCCTGTGTGTTAATAGAGGAAGTATGTAGAATCCTGTGTGTTAATAGAGGAAGTATGTAGAATCCTGTGTGTTAATAGAGGAAGTATGTAGAATCCTGTGTGTTAATAGAGGAAGTATGTAGAATCCTGTGTGTTAATAGAGGAAGTATGTAGAATCCTGTGTGTTAATAGAGGAAGTATGTAGAATCCTGTGTGTTAATAGAGGAAGTATGTAGAATCCTGTGTGTTAATGGAGGAAGTATGTAGAATCCTGTGTGTTAATAGAGGAATCCTGTGTGTTATGTAGAATCCTGTGTGTTAATAGAGGAAGTATGTAATAGAATCATGTGTTAATGTTAGAATCCTGTGTATTAACAGAGGCAGTATATAGAATCCTGTGTGTTAATAGAGGAAGTATGTAGAATCCTGTGTGTTAATAGGAAGTATGTAGAATCCTGTGTGTTAATAAGAGGAAGTATGTAGAATCCTGTGTGTTAATAGAGGAAGTATGCTAGAGATCCTGTGTGTTTAATAGAGGAAGTATGTAGAATTATGTGTGTTAATAGAGGAAGTATGTAGAATCCTGTGTTAATGGAGGAAGTATGTAGAATCCTGTGTGTTAATAGAGGAAGTATGTAGAATCCTGTGTGTTAATGGAGGAAGTATGTAGAATCCTGTGTGTTAATAGAGGAAGTATGTAGAATCCTGTGTGTTAATAGAGGAAGTATGTAGAATCCTGTGTGTTAATAGAGGAAGTATGTAGAATCCTGTGTGTTAATAGAGGAAGTATGTAGAATCCTGTGTGTTAATAGAGGAAGTATGTAGAATTATGTGTGTTAATAGAGGAAGTATGTAGAATCCTGTGTGTTAATAGAGGAAGTATGTTAGAATCCTGTGTGTTAATAGAGGAAGTATG
>NW_027005081.1:0-4353 GCF_036934945.1 Oncorhynchus masou masou
CCTGGCCTCTAACCCTTACCCCCTAGCCTCTAACCCTTACCCCCTAGCCTCTGACCCTTACCCTAGCCTCTAACCCTTACCCCTTAGCCTCTGACCCTTACCCCTAGCCTCTAACCCTTACCCCTAGCCTCTAACCCTTACCCCCTGGCCTCTAACCCTCACCCCCTAGTCTCTCAGCCCCTTACCCCCTAGCCTCTAACCCTTACCCCCTAGCCTCTAACCCTATACCCCCTAGCCTCTAACCCTTACCCCTAGCCTCTAACCCCTACCCCCTAGCCTCTAACCCTTGCCCCTAGCCTCTAACCCTTACCCCCTAGCCTCTATGACTGAAACTTCATCTTCCTCTCCCACAGTACTTCACTGGCCTGGAGTGTGGACACAAGTTCTGCATGCAGTGTTGGGGTGACTACTTCGACTACCAAAATCATTGAGGAGGGATGGGACAGGTAAGCACCACAAACACCTTTTTGTTTAACCAGAGAAAAGACCCTCACGGTAAGAAACCCTTGGTGGGCGGGGCCTGGCAAGAGGTCAGCAGGAAGTAGTCAAGAAGAAAGCAATGCAATAGCACAGACAAAACGTTAAAATAATGACCTTTGACCAAGCGCTTGCATACATACATACATTCATACACACAGCATGTATGTATGTATGTATCGTTACCATGGACTGTAAACTCTTATTCTGACTCAGGAAAAGCAATCATTGGGCTTTTTGTTGAGATGTGAAAAAATCTCACCATGTTTCCTTTCTCTTTCTTAAAAAAAAAAAAGACAATTTCCTGCCCTGCTCACAGCTGTGATATATTGGTGGACGACAACACAGTCATGTAAGTGTTGCGTCGCTGTCGCTTACATTCCACAGCAGGTAGACTAGTGGTTACAGCGTTGGGACAGTCACTGAAAGGTTGCTGGTTTCCAAATACCGTCAAGATGAAAAATCTGTCTGTGCCCTTTGAGCAAGACACTTAACCCGATTTGCTCCAGGGACTCCTTACTACTATGGAGGACCCTGTAAAAACAACTACACATTTCACTGCATCTATCTGCTCTGTGACAGTAAAGCCTTTTATATTTATTATTATTATTAAGTTTCAACATTACATACACGCTGCTAGTTCTACGCGCTGCTAGTCCTACGAGCTGCCAGTTCTACACGCTGCCAGTTCTACACGCTGCCAGTTCTACGCGGCTGCTAGTTCTACACGCTGCTAGTTCTACACGCTGCTAGTTCTACACGCTGCTAGTTCTACACGCTGCCAGTTCTACACGCTGCCAGTTCTACACGCTGCCAGTTCTACACGCTGCCAGTTCTCCAGTTCTACACGCTGCCAGTTCTACACGCTGCTAGTTCTATGCGCTGCTAGTTCTACGCGCTGCCAGTTCTACACACTGCCAGTTCTACACGCTGCCAGTTCTACACGCTGCCAGTTCTACGCGCTGCCAGTTCTACACGCTGCCAGTTCTACACGCTGCCAGTTCTACACGCTGCCAGTTCTACACGCTGGCAGTTCTACGCGTTGCTAGTTCTACGCGCTACTAGTTCTACGGCTGCCAGTTCTACGCGCTGCCAGTTCTACACGCTGCCAGTTGTACACGCTGCCAGTTGTACACGCTGCCAGTTGTACACGCTGCCAGTTGTACACGCTGCCAGTTGTACACGCTGCCAGTTGTACACGCTGCTAGTTGTACACGCTGCTATTTGTACACGCTGCTAGTCCTACGCGCTGCTAGTCCTACGCGCTGCTAGTCGTACACGCTGCTAGTCGTACGCGCTGCTAGTCCTACGCGCTGCTAGTTGTACACGCTGCTAGTCCTACGCGTGCTAGTTCTACACGCTGCTTGTTCTGTGAGAGTTGAAGATGTAGAGTAGCAGATGAGTTTATAAATCACGTTTTTTTTTGTATTTGTTCAAATCCACTACATTTTAATTATCATTTGAAACCCAAATTATTTTCCTATAGGAGACTGATCACAGAGTCCAAGGTGAAGTTGAAGTACCAACACTTGATTACCAATAGTTTTGTAGAGGTAAGATGTGTAATGTTCTTCATTGATTATATATATATATATATATATATATATATATATATATATACACACACACACACACACACACACACACACACACACACACACACACACACACACACACACACACACACACACACACACACACACACACAGCATCTTGTGCTTTATATGGAGATGTCTGTACTCTAAAATACAATGTAGCCGTTTCCCATGTAAGCCTAGCTGTGAGAATATTCAATCTGTTCTTCAGATGTTAGATAATCTTGCTTGTTTGGGAGAAGACGATTGGCATGTATTCCTTCTGCTTGTATCCTGCTTCTTATGCTCCTGTCCTCTCGTCCTCAGTGCAATCGACTGTTAAAATGGTGCCCAGCGCCAGACTGTCATCACGTAGTCAAAGTCCAGTACCCAGATGCTAAGCCTGTGAGATGCACATGTGGCCGGCAGTTCTGGTAAGAGACAACCATACTGTGCCTTACATTCCCTGCTTATTGTTTTTTTTATTTTTTTTATCACTAATACTCACACAGAAGACGTCTTGATTTTATTTGAAACACTGTTCTCACAACACATGATGATTTATCTCCTGCAGTAAAAAAAAAAAAATGCTTTGATTTTAATGGTTACATGTGGATCTTTATTTCAACCCAATTCACTGCAGCTTCAATTGTGGCGAGAACTGGCATGATCCCGTCAAGTGTAAGGTATGTCACAACGGAGTCTAAATTCAACCTTCCCTGTCAGTGGTAATGTAATAGTGGTCAGACGCAGTCCACAAAAACAACTCTAACCCTTACCCCATATACATGTCATGTACTGTAGTTCTGACAGGATAGGTGGTGGTAGCTGCTTCACCTTGTCCCTGACAGGACAGGTGGTGGTAGCTCTTCACCTTGTCCCCTGACAGGATAGGTGGTGGTGGCTTCACCTTGTCCCCTGACAGGACGGGTGATGGTAGCTGCTTCACCTTGTCCCCTGACAGGATAGGTGGTGGTAGCTGCTTCACCTTGTCCCCTGACAGGTTAGGTGGTTGTAGCTTCACCTTGTCCCCTGACAGGATGGGTGGTGGTAGCTGCTTCACCTTGTCCCCTGACAGGTTAGGTGGTGGTAGCTTCACCTTGTCCCCTGACAGGATAGGTGGTGGTGGCTGCTTCACCTTGTCCCCTGACAGGACAGGTGGTGGTAGCTGCTTCACCTTGTCCCCTGACAGGATAGGTGGTGGTGGCTTCACCTTGTCCCCTGACAGGACAGGTGATGGTAGCTGCTTCACCTTGTCCCCTGACAGGATAGGTGGTGGTAGCTAGCTTCACCTTGTCCCCTGACAGGTTAGGTGGTTGTAGCTTCACCTTGTCCCCTGACAGGATAGGTGGTGGTAGCTGCTTCACCTTGTCCCCTGACAGGTTAGGTAGTGGTAGCTTCACCTTGTCCCCTGACAGGATAGGTGGTGGTGGCTGCTTCACCTTGTCCCCTGACAGGACAGGTGGTGGTAGCTGCTTCACCTTGTCCCCTGACAGGATAGGTGGTGGTGGCTTCACCTTGTCCCCTGATAGGATGGGTGGTGGTGGCTGCTTCACCTTGTCCCCTGACAGGATAGGTGGTGGTGGCTGCTTCACCTTGTCCCCTGACAGGATAGGTGGTGGTAGCTGCTTCACCTTGTCCCCTGACAGGTTAGGTGGTTGTAGCTTCACCTTGTCCCCCTGACAGGTTAGGTGGTGGTAGCTGCTTCACCTTGTCCCCTGACAGGATAGGTGGTGGTAGCTGCTTCACCTTGTCCCCTGACAGGATAGGTGGTGGTGGCTGCTTCACCTTGTCCCCTGACAGGATAGGTGGTGGTAGCTGCTTCACCTTGTCCCCTGACAGGATAGGTGGTGGTGGCTGCTTCACCTTGTCCCCTGACAGGATAGGTGGTGGTGGCTGCTTCACCTTGTCCCCTGACAGGTTAGGTGGTTGTAGCTTCACCTTGTCCCCTGACAGGTTAGGTGGTGGTGGCTTCACCTTGTCCCCTGACAGGTTAGGTGGTGGTGGCTGCTTCACCTTGTCCCCTGACAGGATAGGTGGTGGTAGCTGCTTCACCTTGTCCCCTGACAGGATAGGTGGTGGTAGCTGCTTCACCTTGTCCCCTGACAGGTTAGGTGGTGGTAGCTGCTTCACCTTGTCCCCTGACTAGGATGGGTGGTTGTAGCTTCACCTTGTCCTCTGACAGGACAGGTGGTGGTAGCTGCTTCACCTTGTCCCCTGACAGGTTAGGTGGTGGTAGCTGCTTCACCTTGTCCCCTGACAGGACAGGTGGTTGTAGCTTCACCTTGTCCCCTGACAGGAC
>NW_027005082.1:2500-4352 GCF_036934945.1 Oncorhynchus masou masou
GGGAGCAGGCACAGGACTCACCAGGCTGGGGAGACATACAGGAGGCCTGGTGCTGTGAGCAGACACAGGACTCAACTGGCGGGGGAGACATACAGGAGGCCTGGTTCTGGGAGCAGGCACAGGACTCACCAGGCTGGGGAGACACACAGGAGGCCCGGTTCTGGGAGCAGACACAGGACTCACCAGGCTGGGGAGACATACAGGAGGCCTGGTTCTGGGAGCAGGCACAGGACTCACCAGGCTGGGGAGACATACAGGAGGCCTGGTTCTGGCAGCAGGCACAGGACTCACCAGGCTGGGGAGACATACAGGAGGCCTGGTTCTGGGAGCAGGCACAGGACTCACCAGGCTGGGGAGACATCACAGGAGGCCTGGTTCTGGGAGCAGGCACAGGACTCACCAGGCTGGGGAGACATACAGGAGGCCTGGTTCTGGGAGCAGGCACAGGACTCACCAGGCTGGGGAGACATACAGGAGGCCTGGTTCTGGGAGCAGGCACAGGACTCACCAGGCTGGGGAGACATACAGGAGGCCTGGTTCTGGGAGCAGGTACAGGACTCACCAGGCTGGGGGAGACATACAGGAGGCCTGGTTCTGGGAGCAGGCACAGGACTCACCAGGCTGGGGAGACATACAGGAGGCCTGGTTCTGGGAGCAGGCACAGGACTCACCAGGCTGGGGAGACATACAGGAGGCCTGGTTCTGGGAGCAGGCACAGGACTCACCAGGCTGGGGAGACATACAGGAGGCCTGGTTCTGGGAGCAGGCACAGGACTCACCAGGCTGGGGAGACATACAGGAGGCCTGGTTCTGGGAGCAGGCACAGGACTCACCAGGCTGGGGAGACATACAGGAGGCCTGGTTCTGGGAGCAGGCACAGGACTCACCAGGCTGGGGAGACATACAGGAGGCCTGGTTCTGGGAGCAGGCACAGGACTCACCAGGCTGGGGAGACATACAGGAGGCCTGGTTCTGGGAGCAGGCACAGGACTCACCAGGCTGGGGAGACATACAGGAGGCCTGGTTCTGGGAGCAGGCACAGGACTCACCAGGCTGGGGAGACATACAGGAGGCCTGGTTCTGGGAGCAGGCACAGGACTCACCAGGCTGGGGAGACATACAGGAGGCCTGGTTCTGGGAGCAGGCTACGGGACTCACCAGGCTGGGGAGACATGCAGGAGGCCTGGTTCTGGGAGCAGGCACAGGACTCACTCACGGCTGGCTGGGAGACAGCTGGCAGTGAGGCCTGGTTCTGGGAGCAGGCACAGGACCTGACCAGGCTGGGGAGACACGAGGAGGCCTTGTCCTTGGCCGAGGCATCCGGATACACTGGGCCGTGGAGGCGCACTGGAGTGTTAGTCTCTTTGTTTCGATTGCTGTCAAGTTCATCGAAACGGCTTCTTTTCCTAGCATTGGCTTGTCGAACTATTGTTGATGTAGCCATTTTATGGAGTGTGAAAAGGTACAACCAGATATGTTTAAAAGCTAACCGTCACAGACATGGTATACGGTCCCACACGTGCTAAATGTTGTTCTAGCCTGCTCCAGCATCCAGTATCCAAACTACCCAGTTTATAAATGACTGTAAGGCACATTCTTCAATCTACTTCCTGGTTTTTCCCTTCTTTGTTATTGTCCACAGTGAGTTATAGAACGGAGATTTGAGTATCTGCAGCTATAAAGGTGGAGGTCGTATATCTCCTGTGGAGGATCGTAGACTATCTCCTAGCGAGGCGCTCTCTCCAAGCCCACACTCGTCCGCTTTACAGAAGCCAGCCTGGGGTAAAGGGTGTACCTTCGTGTGCCGTGGGTATCTACTACACACCAGTTACACACACACACATACTGTACA
>NW_027005083.1:0-4350 GCF_036934945.1 Oncorhynchus masou masou
ATGTTTACATACCTACATTATTCATCGCATATGTATACGTATATACTGTAATCTATATCATCTACTGCATCTTTATGTAATACACATGCTTATCACTAACCACTTTAACTATGCCACTTTGTTTACATACTCATCTCATATGTGTATACTGTACTCGATACCATCTACTGTATCTTGCCTATGCTGCTCTGTACCATCACTCATTCATATATCTTTATGTACATATTCTTTATCCCCATACACTTGTGTATAAGGTATTAGTTTGGAATTGTTAGGATTACTTGTTGGTTATTACTGCATTGTCGGAACTAGAAGCACAAGCATTTCGCTACACTCGCATTAACATCTGCTAACCATGTGTATGTGACAAATAACGTTTGGTTTGATGTGATCCTGCGGCTCCCTGTAAAGCATTGTGTTAATCCTTAACCACTGGTTCCTTGTCTGGTCTCTTCTCTGCACCCCTGGGTCCAACCTCAGCAGGTTTCACTCGCCCCTACCATCCCCTGCTGGTGCAGGCTTCTTCTTCATAGGTAGAAGGATGGAGGCCTGCGTCCCTGCATCGACGACAGAGGCCTGAACCAGATTACGATCAAGAATCTTTACCCCCTACCCCTGATGTCCTCCGCATTGGAGTTGGTCCAAGGGACACAATTCGTCACCAAACTGGACC
This sequence comes from Oncorhynchus masou masou, assembly GCF_036934945.1. Lineage (NCBI taxonomy): Eukaryota > Metazoa > Chordata > Actinopteri > Salmoniformes > Salmonidae > Oncorhynchus > Oncorhynchus masou. Next base: position 674 of record NW_027005083.1, read on the forward strand.
TCCGCAATGCTTACAATCTGGTGAGAATCAGGGAGGGAGATGTGTAAGAATGTTTCTAATATCGCTAGTGGCTACAATGAGTATATAGTCATGCCCTTTGGATTATCAAACTCACAGACAGTCTTAGAAGCATTGGTCAATGACACCCTGGGGGATATGTTGAATCCGTTTGTCTCTGTTAATCTCAATGACATCTTGATCTTCTCCAAGGTCCTTCTGAAACACATACTGCACTTCAGCCAAGTCCTGAGATGCCTCCTGGAGAGGCAACTATATATCAAGATATAGAAGTGAGTTCCATGTATTCCAGGTTTCCTTCCTGGGTCACACTATCTCTACCACAGGCATCCAAATGGACCCTGTAAAGATTGAGGTGGTCGCCGACTTGCCCGTCCCACCTCACTCAATCAGGTTTAGCGGTGCCAATTTTTACAGGCGTTTTATACGCAACTGCGAGGTAAGAGTGGCAGCGCATCTCATGGTCCTAACCCGCAAAGTCCCAGACCTGTTTTTGTTGGACCCCGAGGCTGAAAGGGCATTCATGGAGCTCAAGGGACGCTTCCACGGAGCTCAAGGGACGTTTCACCTCTGGACCAATCCTGTTCATCCTGATCCGACCGTCCCTTTGTGGTGGAGGTGGACGCCGGACATCGGTGCAGTGGTGGTCCTTTCACAGAGGAACGAGGAGGACAAGAAACTGCAACCATGCACCTTTCTCTCCAAGTGGTTCCGGCCCAGCAGAACGCACCATGATGGAGGCAACCTGGAACTCTGGGCAGTTAACTGGACTCTTGAGGGGGTGGAGGCACTGGTTGGAGGGGTACCTCATCCTGTCGTGATCTGGACAGACCATAAGAACTTGGTCTCCATTGAAGGAGCCAAGAGGTTGAACGCTTGCCAGACTAGGTGGGCTCTGTTTTTTAACAGGTTTGATTTCCACTAGCCTATCGCCCAGGATCCAAGACTCAAAGGCAGACGCCCTGTCCCACCAAAATGATGTGTCTCTAATGAAGAGAGAAACCCTGAGCCCATCATCCCCAGCTCACGCATTGTGGCCCCTGTGATTTGTAGTATTGGGATCACGATCCACAAAGCCCAGACCTCAGAACTTGACCCCGGCGGGGGACCCACTAACAGACTTTGTTCCACAATCAGCCCGGTCCCGAGTACTACTACTACTACACTCCTCTAAATTAACTGGGCATCCAGGGGTTAATCGAACACTGGAGTTCCTGAGATGGAAAGTATTTGGTCACCGACAAACAAGCAAGATTCCTGGCTCTCACAGACAATAACAAAACTTTATCTCAATAGTTTGTTATATACCATTTGTTGGCAATGACAGAGGTCAAATGTTTTCTGTAAGTCTTCACAAGGTTTTCACACTGTTGCTGGTATTTTGGCCCATTCCTCCATGCAGATCTCCTCTAGAGCAGTGATGTTTTGGGGCTGTTGCTGGGCAACACGGACTTTCAACTCCCTCCAAAGATTGTCTATGGGGTTGAGATCTGGAGACTGGCTAGGCCACTCCAGGACCTTGAAATGCTTCTTACGAAGCCACTCCTTCGTTGCCGGGCGGTGTGTTTGGGATCATTGTCATGCTGAAAGACCCAGCCACATTTCATTTTCAATGCCCTTGGTGATGGAAGGAGGTTTTCACTCAAAATCTCACGATACATGGCCGCATTCATTCTTTCCTTTACATGGATCAGTTGTCCTGGTCCCTTTGCAGAAAAACAGCCCCAAAGCATGATGTTTCCACCCCCATGCTTCACAGTGTGTATGGTGTTCTTTGGATGCAACTCAGCATTCTTTGTCCTCCAAACACGACGAGTTGAGTTTTACCAAAAAAGTTCTATTTTGGTTTCATCTGACCATATGACATTCTCCCAATCTTCTTCTGGATCATCCAAATGCTCTTTAACAAACTTCAGACGGGCCTGGACATGTACTGGCTTAAGCAGGGGACACGTCTGGCACTGCAGGATTTGAGTCCTGGCGGCATAGTGTGTTACTGATGGTAGGCTTTGTTTCTTTGGTCCCAGCTCTCTGCAGGTCATTCACTAGGTCCCCCGTGTGGTTCTGGGATTTTTGCTCACCGTTCTTGTGATCATTTTGACCCACGGGTGAGATCTTGCTTGGAGCCCCAGATCGAGGAGATTATCAATGGTCTTGTATGTCTTCCATTTCCTAATAATTGCTCCCACAGTTGATTTCTTCAAACCAAGCTGCTTATCTATTGCAGATTCAGTCTTCCCAGCCTGGTGCAGGTCTACAATTTTGTTTCTGACAGCTCTTTGGTCTTGGCCATAGTGGAGTTTGGAGTGTGACTGTTTGAGGTTGTGGACAGGTGTACGTTTATTGATAACAAGCTCAAATAGGTGCCATTAATACAGGTAGCAGTGGAGGATGGAGGAGCTTCTGAAGAAAGTTGAAGTTACAGGTCTGTGAGCCAGAAATCTTGCTTGTTTGTAGGTGACCAAATACTTATTTTCCACCATAATTTGCAAGTAAATTCATAAAAAATCCTACAATGTGATTTTCTGGATTTTTTTTTCTAATTTTGTCTGTCATAGTTGAAGTGTACCTATGATGAAAATTACAGGCCTCTCATCATCTTTTTAAGTGGGTGAACTTGCACAATTGGTGGCTGACTAAATACTTTTTCACCCCACTGTACGTTTATCCGAAACCATTGATTCCTCGCTTGGTCCATTCTCTGCACCTGGGTCCAACCCCACCACGTCACAAGTACATACCATCATTGATTGACAAATGACTACAATTAAGGTCAAGTAGCAGTCTTGACACCATACATATTATTTATAGACAAAATATTTGCTCATGACACAGCCTACAAGGCAGCATCCTGACTTTTGACCTCTTGCCTAGTTAAATAATTGTTTTCAAAGCCTCTTAGGCTGCTATTGAATCTGATCAGCCTGGCAAGAATAGAGCTCACGCCCTGGATCATATCCATCCGCCTATAAAGCACTTTGACTGCTAATATGCCTGCAAGGAACTGTGCTCATTAAACAGCCTACAAGCAGCATCCTGACTTATGAGCCTCTGAGGCTGCAAATTGAATGGATCAAGCTCTGAGGTTGAAAGCTAATCTGATCAGCCTGTCAGGAATGGGGCTCTATAAATGGTAATATTATCCACAAAACAAGTGTCCCTTGTATGTATACACATATCAGTTATACAAGCCAACAATCAGCATAAATACCAGTGTTGAAAAAAGTATTTGCCCCTTTCCATATTTATTATGCTGAAATTTGTCAGATCCTCAACCACAGCCTAATATTAGATAAAGGGAACCTGAATGAACAAATAACACAAACTTATTTCATAAACAAAGTTATGCAACACCCAATGACCCTGTACAAAAAAGTAATTGCCCCCTTACACTCAATAACTGGTTATGTCACCTTTAGCTGCAATGACTCCAACCAAACGCTTCCTGTAGTTGTTAATCAGCCTCTAACATCGCTGTGGAGGAATTTTGGCCCACTCTTCCATGCAGAACTGTTTTTACACTCAGTGACATTTGTGGCTTTTCAAGCATGAACTGCCAAGTTTCAAGTCCTGCCACATCATCTCAATTGGGATTAGGTCTGGACTTTGACTAGGCCATTACAAAACTTCAAATTTGTTGCTTTTTAGCCATTTTCATG
>NW_027005084.1:0-4347 GCF_036934945.1 Oncorhynchus masou masou
CCACTACAACATGGTTAGTTAACCCCCAACCACTACAACATGGTTAGTTAACCCCAACCACTACAACATGGTTAGTTAACCCCAACCACTACAACATGGTTAGTTAACCCCCAGCCACTACAAACATGGTTAGTTAACCCCCAGCCACTACAACATGGCTGGTTAACCCCCAGCCACTACAACATGGTTAGTTAACTCCCCAACCACAACAACATGGCTAGTTAACCCCCAACCACAACAACATGGTTAGTTAACCCCAACCACTACAACATGGTTGGTTAACCCCCAACCACTACAACATGGTTAGTTAACCCCCAACCACTACAACATGGTTGGTTAACCCCCAACCACTACAACATGGTTAGTTAACCCCCAACCACTACAACATGGTTAGTTAACCCCCCAACCACTACAACATGGTTAGTTAACCCCCAACCACTACAACATGGTTAGTTAACCCCCAACCACTACAACATGGTTAGTTAACCCCCAACCACTACAACATGGTTAGTTAACCCCCAACCACTACAACATGGTTAGTTAACCCCCAACCACTACAACATGGTTAGTTAACCCCCAACCACTACAACATGGTTAGTTAACCCCCAACCACTACAACATGGTTAGTTAACCCTCAACCACTACAACATGGTTAGTTAACCCCCAACCACTACAACATGGTTAGTTAACCCCCAGCCACTACAACATGGTTAGTTAACCCCCAACCACAACAACATGGTTAGTTAACCCCCAACCACTACAACATGGTTAGTTAACCCCCAACCACTACAACATGGTTAGTTAACCCCCAACCACTACAACATGGTTGGTTAACCCCCAACCACTACAACATGGTTGGTTAACCCCAACCACTACAACATGGTTAGTTAACCCCCAACCACTACAACATGGTTAGTTAACCCCCAACCACTACAACATGGTTAGTTAACCCCCAACCACTACAACATGGTTGGTTAACCCCCAACCACTACAACATGGTTGGTTAACCCCCAACCACTACAACATGGTTGGTTAACCCCCAACCACTACAACATGGTTGGTTAACCCCCAACCACTACAACATGGTTAGTTAACCCCCAGCCACTACAACATGGTTAGTTAACCCCCAACCACTACAACATGGTTGGTTAACCCCCAACCACTACAACATGGTTGGTTAACCCCCAACCACTACAACATGGTTGGTTAACCCCCAACCACTACAACATGGTTAGTTAACCCCCAACCACTACAACATGGTTAGTTAACCCCCAACCACTACAACATGGTTAGTTAACCCCCAACCACTACAACATGGTTAGTTAACCCCCAACCACTACAACATGGTTAGTTAACCCCAACCACTACAACATGGTTAGTTAACCCCCAACCACTACAACATGGTTAGTTAACCCCCAACCACTACAACATGGTTGGTTAACCCCCAACCACTACAACATGGTTGGTTAACCCCCAACCACTACAACATGGTTAGTTAACCCCCAACCACTACAACATGGTTAGTTAACCCCCAACCACTACAACATGGTTAGTTAACCCCCAACCACTACAACATGGTTAGTTAACCCCCAACCACTACAACATGGTTAGTTAACCCCCAACCACTACAACATGGTTAGTTAACCCCCAACCACTACAACATGGTTAGTTAACCCCCAACCACTACAACATGGTTAGTTAACCCCCAACCACTACAACATGGTTGGTTAACTCCCAACCACTACAACATGGTTAGTTAACCCCCAACCACTACAACATGGTTAGTTAACCCCAACCACTACAACATGGTTAGTTAACCCCCAACCACTACAACATGGTTAGTTAACCCCCAACCACTACAACATGGTTAGTTAACCCCCAACCACTACAACATGGTTAGTTAACCCCCAACCACTACAACATGGTTGGTTAACCCCCAACCACTACAACATGGTTGGTTAACCCCTAACCACTACAACATGGTTAGTTAACCCCCAACCACTACAACATGGTTAGTTAACCCCAACCACTACAACATGGTTAGTTAACCCCCAACCACTACAACATGGTTAGTTAACCCCAACCACTACAACATGGTTGGTTAACCCCCAACCACTACAACATGGTTAGTTAACCCCAACCACTACAACATGGTTAGTTAACCCCCAACCACTACAACATGGTTAGTTAACCCCCAACCACTACAACATGGTTAGTTAACCCCAACCACTACAACATGGTTAGTTAACCCCCAACCACTACAACATGGTTAGTTAACCCCCAACCACTACAACATGGTTAGTTAACCCCCAACCACTACAACATGGTTAGTTAACCCCAACCACTACAACATGGTTAGTTAACCCCAACCACTACAACATGGTTAGTTAACCCCCAACCACTACAACATGGTTAGTTAACCCCCAACCACTACAACATGGTTAGTTAACCCTCAACCACTACAACATGGTTAGTTAACCCCAACCACTACAACATGGTTAGTTAACCCCAACCACTACAACATGGTTAGTTAACCCCCAACCACTACAACATGGTTAGTTAACCCCCAACCACTACAACATGGTTAGTTAACCCCCAACCACTACAACATGGTTAGTTAACCCCCAACCACAACAACATGGTTAGTTAACCCCAACCACTACAACATGGTTAGTTAACCCCCAACCACTACAACATGGTTAGTTAACCCCCAACCACTACAACATGGTTAGTTAACCCCCAACCACTACAACATGGTTAGTTAACCCCCAACCACTACAACATGGTTAGTTAACCCCCAACCACTACAACATGGTTAGTTAACCCCCAACCACTACAACATGGTTAGTTAACCCCCAACCACTACAACATGGTTAGTTAACCCCCAACCACTACAACATGGTTGGTTAACCCCCAACCACTACAACATGGTTGGTTAACCCCAACCACTACAACATGGTTAGTTAACCCCAACCACTACAACATGGTTAGTTAACCCCAACCACTACAACATGGTTAGTTAACCCCAACCACTACAACATGGTTAGTTAACCCCCAACCACAACAACATGGTTAGTTAACCCCCAACCACTACAACATGGTTAGTTAACCCCCAACCACTACAACATGGTTAGTTAACCCCCAACCACTACAACATGGTTAGTTAACCCCCAACCACTACAACATGGTTAGTTAACCCCCAACCACTACAACATGGTTAGTTAACCCCCAACCACTACAACATGGTTAGTTAACCCCCAACCACTACAACATGGTTAGTTAACCCCCAACCACTACAACATGGTTAGTTAACCCCAACCACTACAACATGGTTAGTTAACCCCCAACCACTACAACATGGTTAGTTAACCCCCAACCACTACAACATGGTTAGTTAACCCCCAACCACTACAACATGGTTAGTTAACCCCCAACCACTACAACATGGTTAGTTAACCCCCAACCACTACAACATGGTTAGTTAACCCCCAACCACTACAACATGGTTAGTTAACCCCCAACCACTACAACATGGTTAGTTAACCCCAACCACTACAACATGGTTAGTTAACCCCCAACCACTACAACATGGTTAGTTAACCCCAACCACTACAACATGGTTAGTTAACCCCCAACCACTACAACATGGTTAGTTAACCCCCAACCACAACAACATGGTTAGTTAACCCCCAACCACTACAACATGGTTAGTTAACCCCCAACCACTACAACATGGTTAGTTAACCCCCAACCACTACAACATGGTTAGTTAACCCCCAACCACTACAACATGGTTAGTTAACCCCCAACCACTACAACATGGTTAGTTAACCCCCAACCACTACAACATGGTTAGTTAACCCCCAACCACTACAACATGGTTAGTTAACCCCCAACCACTACAACATGGTTAGTTAACCCCCAACCACTACAACATGGTTAGTTAACCCCCAACCACTACAACATGGTTAGTTAACCCCCAACCACTACAACATGGTTAGTTAACCCCAGCCACTACAACATGGTTAGTTAACCCCCAACCACTAACAACATGGTTAGTTAACCCCCAGCCACTACAACATGGTTAGTTAACCCCCAACCACTACAACATGGTTAGTTAACCCCCAACCACAACAACATGGTTAGTTAACCCCCAACCACTACAACATGGTTAGTTAACCCCAACCACTACAACATGGTTAGTTAACCCCCAACCACTACAACATGGTTAGTTAACCCCCAACCACTACAACATGGTTAGTTAACCCCAACCACTACAACATGGTTAGTTAACCCCCAACCACTACAACATGGTTAGTTAACCCCAACCACTACAACATGGTTAGT
>NW_027005085.1:0-4347 GCF_036934945.1 Oncorhynchus masou masou
ACCGGCTTTCAGAGAGTACCGTCAGCCTCAGTAGACATGTATTAGTGTTTAGTCTAGCCTGGATGTCTCCCGTCTATCTGGGACTGGCTTTCAGAGAGTGCAGACAGTCCCAGTAGACATGTATTAGTGTTTAGTCTAGCCTGGATGTCTCTGTCTATCTGGGACCGGCTTTCAGAGAGTGCAGTCAGCTCCCAGTAGACATGTATTAGTCATACATTTTTGTGTTACAGTTAGCATACAGTGTACATTGAAGGCATATCTCACCTCCTCTCAAGTTTTTTATTTCCAGGTCCAGTTTCCTAATTGTCCTCTTTTTATTTCGGACTCCAGTGCAAGATTTTCCATCTTTTTCTTCTTGTACTGAATGTCTATGTCTGCCAGTTCTATTTGGCGCCGGAGGTGGTTGCCATACAACTTTCTGATAGCTTGTGAGCTCTGTGAACACAATACAATTAGCGCAGCTGGAATTTGGCAGGATGTGGTGTCCTTTATTAATACGCACTATGTTGCCAGGCTGGTTTTCCCACTGTATAGCATCTGGGTCCTGTAAAATAAATTAGATTTTTTGATTTTGATGAGGACTCCTCACCATTGTAGAGTAAATAGTACTTTCACAGTCTTAACATGATACCTCATGCCTTCTGGAATCCAGAGAGATGGTCTCCTCCTCATCATCGTCTCCATCATGTGCTGTTGCTGCTGCACTGGGGCCTTCACCCTATCACATTTAATCGGATTCATATTGAAGCTAGTAGACAAGACATGCCAGGCCTACAGTATGCCTTTGATGGAGTACTCACTGGATCAGCATCGTCACGGTGCTTGTGCTGGTGGCTCTAACAGGGAACAGAGACATCCAGGCTCAGTAACTTAGACATGTATTAGTGTGTAGTCTGTAGCCTGGATGTCTCTGTCTATCTGGGACCGAGCTTTCAGAGAGTACAGTCAGCCCCAGTAGACATGTATTAGTGTTTAGTCTAGCCTGGATGTCTCTGTCTATCTGGGACTGGCTTTCAGAGAGTACAGTCAGCCCCAGTAGACATGTATTAGTGTTTAGTCTAGCCTGATGTCTCTGTCTATCTGGGACCGGCATCAGGTACCGTGAGCCCCAGTAGACATGTATTAGTGCTTTCAGTCTAGCCTGATGTCTCTGTCTATCTGGGACTGGCTTTCAGAGAGTACAGTCAGCCCCAGTAGACATGTATTAGTGTTTAGTCTAGCCTGGATGTCTCTGTCTATCACAGGACCGGCCTATGAGAAAGTACCGTCCAGCCCCAGTAGACATGTTAGTGTTAGTCTAGCCTGGATGTCTCTGTCTATGTGGGACTGGCTTTCAGGAGAGTACAGACAGCCCCAGTAGACATGTATTAGTGTTTAGTCTAGCCTGGATGTCTCTGTCTATCTGGGACTGGCTTTCAGAGAGTACAGTCAGCCCCAGTAGACATGTATTAGTATTTAGTCTAGCCTGGATGTCTCTGTCTATCTGGGACTGGCTTTCAGAGAGTACAGTCAGCCCCAGTAGACATGCATTAGTGTTTAGTCTAGCCTGGATGTCTCTGTCTATCTATCTGAGTACAGAGCCCCAGTAGACATGTGTATTAGTGTTTAGCTTTTTCCAGAGAGTACAGACAGCCCCAGTAGACATGTATTAGTGTTTAGTCTAGCCTGGATGTCTCTGTCTATCTGGGACTGGCTTTCAGAGTACAGTCAGCCCCAGTAGACATGTATTAGTGTTTAGTCTAGCCTGGATGTTCTGTTCATCTGGGACTGGCTTTCAGAGAGTACAGTCAGCCTCAGTAGACATGTATTAATGTTTAGTCTAGCCTGGATGTCTCTGTCTATCTGGGACTGGCTTTCAGAGAGTACAGACAGTCTCAGTAGACATGTATTAGTGTTTAGTCTAGCCTGATGTCTCTGTCTATCTGGGACTGGCTTTCAGACACCAGTAGACATGTATTAGTGTTTAGTCTGGATGTCTCTGTCTATCTGGGACCGGCTAGCAGAGAGGCCTGTCAGCCCCAGTAGACATGTTTGTTTAGTCTAGCCTGGATGTCTCTGTCTATCTGGGACTGGCTTTCAGAGAGCAGTCAGCTCCTTGTAGACATGTATTAATGCTTAGTCTAGCCTGATGCTCCCTGTTCATCTGGGACCGGCTTTCTAGAGAGTACCGTCAGCCCAGTAGACATGCATTAGTGTTTAGTCTAGCCTGGATGTCTCTGTCTATCTGGGACTGGCTTTCAGAGAGTACCGTCAGCCCCAGTAGACATGTATTAGTGTTTAGTCTAGCCTGATGTCTCTGTCTATCTGGGACCAGCTTTTCAGAGAGTACAGTCAGCCCCAGTAGACATGTATTAATGTTTAGTCTAGCCTGGATGTCTCTGTCATCTGGGACTGGCTTTCAGAGAGTACCGTCAGCCTCAGTAGACATGTATTAGTGTTTAGTCTAGCCTGGATGTCTCTGTCATCTGGGGGACTGGCTTTCAGAGGAGTACAGTCAGCCCCAGTAGACATGTATTAATGTTTAGTCTAGCCTGGATGTCTCTGTCTATCTGGGACTGGCTTTCAGAGAGTACAGTCAGCCTCAGTAGACATGTATTAGTGTTTAGTCTAGCTCTGGATGTCTCTGTCTATCTGGGACCGCTATCAGAGAGTACCGTCAGCCCCAGTAGACACGTATTATGTTTAGTCTAGCCTGATGTCTCTGTTCATGTGGGACTGGTCAGAGAGTACAGTCAGCCTCAGTAGACATGTATTAATGTTTAGTCTAGCTCTGATGTTCTGTCTATCTGGGACCGGCTTAGAGAGTACCGCGTCCTGTAGACATGCATTAGTGGCCTAGCCTGATGTTCTGTTCATCTGGGACCGCTTCAGAGAGTACCGCGCCTGCAGACATGTATTAGTGTAGTCTAGCTCTGATGTTCTCGTCTATCTGGGACCGGCTTTCAGAGAGTACAGTCAGCCCCAGTAGACATGTATTAGTGTTTAGTCTAGCTCGGATGTCTCTGTCTATCTGGGACTGGCTTTATATACAGATATCCAGTGAGACATATGTATTATGCTTAGTCTAGCCTGGATGTCTCTGTCTATCTGGGACTGGCTTTCAGAGAGTACAGTCAGCCTCAGTAGACATGTATTAGTGTTTAGTCTAGCCTGGATGTCTCTGTCTATCTGGGACCGGCTTTCAGAGAGTACAGTCAGCCCCAGTAGACATGTATTAGTGTTTAGTCTAGCCTGGATGTCTCTGTCTATCTGGGACTGGCTTTCAGAGAGTACAGACAGCCCCAGTAGACATGTATTAGTGTTTAGTCTAGCCTGGATGTCTCTGTCTATCTGGGACTGGCTTTCAGAGAGTACCGTCAGCCCCAGTAGACATGTATTAGTGTTTAGTCTAGCCTGGATGTCTCTGTCTATCTGGGACTGGCTTTCAGAGAGTACCGTCAGCCCCAGTAGACATGTATTAGTGTTTAGTCTAGCCTGGATGTCTCTGTCTATCTGGGACTGGCTTTCAGAGAGTACAGTCAGCCCCAGTAGACATGTATTAGTGTTTAGTCTAGCCTGGATGTCTCTGTCTATCTGGGACTGGCTTTCAGAGAGTACAGTCAGCCCCAGTAGACATGTATTAGTGTTTAGTCTAGCCTGGATGTCTCTGTCTATCTGGGACTGGCTTTCAGAGAGTACAGTCAGCCCCAGTAGACATGTATTAGTGTTTAGTCTAGCCTGGATGTCTCTGTCTATCTGGGACTGGCTTTCAGAGAGTACAGTCAGCCCCAGTAGACATGTATTAGTGTTTAGTCTAGCCTGGATGTCTCTGTCTATCTGGGACCGGCTTTCAGAGAGTACAGTCAGCCCCAGTAGACATGTATTAGTGTTTAGTCTAGCCTGGATGTCTCTGTCTATCTGGGACTGGCTTTCAGAGAGTACCGTCAGCCCCAGTAGACATGTATTAGTGTTTAGTCTAGCCTGGATGTCTCTGTCTATCTGGGACTGGCTTTCAGAGAGTACCGTCAGCCCCAGTAGACATGTATTAGTGTTTAGTCTAGCCTGGATGTCTCTGTCTATGTGGGACTGGCTTTCAGAGAGTACAGTCAGCCTCAGTAGACATGTATTAATGTTTAGTCTAGCCTGGATGTCTCTGTCTATCTGGGACCGGCTTTCAGAGAGTACCGTCAGCCCCAGTAGACATGCATTAGTGTTTAGTCTAGCCTGGATGTCTCTGTCTATGTGGGACTGGCTTTCAGAGAGTACCGTCAGCCCCAGTAGACATGCATTAGTGTTTAGTCTAGCCTGGATGTCTCTGTCTATCTGGGACCGGCTTTCAGAGAGTACCGTCAGCCCCAGTAGACATGC
>NW_027005086.1:0-15000 GCF_036934945.1 Oncorhynchus masou masou
TCGGCATCAGGATATAAGATAAACAGATGAGCAGCAGCTTGTATGTGAATGGGTGTGTGTGTGAGGCAGTACTCAGCGCCTTCGCAAAGTATTCAGACCCCTTGACATTTTCCACATTTTGTCACGTTACAGCCTTATTCTAAAATGGATTAAATAGTTTTTCCCCTCATCAATCTACACACACTTGTAAGTAAGCATTTCACTGTACTGTCTACACCTGTTGTATACGGCGCATGTGACAAATACAATTTGATTTGATTTGAATACCCCATAATGACCAAGCAAAAACAGGTTTTTAGAAATGTTTGCAAATGTTTAAAAAATAATAATAATAAAATAAAATATAAACTTAAATAGCTCATTTATAAAAGCTTTGTTGAAGCACCTTTGGCAGCTATTACAGCCTTGAGTCTTCTTTGGTATGATGCTACAAGCTTGGCACACCTGTATTTTGGGAGTTTCTCCCATTCTTCTCTGCAGATCCTCTTAAGCTCTGTCAGGTTGGATGGGGAGCGTCGCTGGGGAGCGTCGCTGCACATCTATTTTCAGGTCTCCAGAGATGTTCGATCGGGGTCAAGTCCGGGCTTTGGCTGGGTCACTCAAGGACATTCAGAGACTTGTCCCAAATCCACTCCTGCGTTTTCTTGGCTGTGTGCTTAGGGTCGTTATCCTGTTGGAAGGTGAACCTTCACCCCAGTTTGAGGTCCTGAGCACTCTGGAGCAGGTTTTCATCAAGGATCTCTCTACTTTGCTCTGTTCATCTTTCCCATGATCCTGATTAGTCTCCCAGTCCCTGCCGCTGAAAATGTCCCTGCAGCATGATGCTGCCACCTCCATGCTTCCCTGTAGAGATGATGCCAGTTTTCCTCCAGACATGACACTTGGCATTCAGGCCAAAGAGTTCAATCTTGGTTTCATCAGACCAGAGAATCTTGTTTGTTATGGTCTGAGAGTCCTTTAGGTGCCTTTTGGCAAACTCCAAGCGGGCTGTCATGTGTCTCTTTTACTGAGGAGTGGCTTCTATTTGGCCACTCTACCATAAAAGACTTGATTGTTGGAGTGCTGCCAAGATGGTTGTCTTTCTGGAAGGTTATCCCGTCTCCACAGAGGGACTCTGGAGCTCTGTCAGAGTGACCATGGGGTTTTTGGTCACCTCCCTGATCAAGGCCCTTCTCCCCAGATTGCTCAGTTTGGTTGGGCTTCAAGCTCTGGGAAGAGTCGACGCAATCCTGTCTCGGAGCTCTACGGACAACTCTTTCGACCTCTTGGCTTGGGTTTTGCTCTGACATTCACTGTCAAACTGTAGGACCTTATATAGACAGGTTTTTCCTTTTCCAAATCATGTCCAATCAAATGAATTTACCACAGGTGGCCTCCAATCAAGTTGTAGAAACATCTCAAGGATGATCAATGGAAACAGGATGCACCTGACCTCAGTTTAGTCTCATAGAAAAGGTCTCTGTACTTTTGTAATTTTTTTTTCTTCTAAAAAAGTTTTTTATTTGTCATTATGGGATATTGTTTGTAGATAGATTGATGAGGGGAAAAAATATTCGATCAATTTTAGAATAAAGCTGTAACGAAACAAAATGTGAAAAAATGTAAGGGGTCTGAATACTTTCCGAATGCACTGTAAATGTATGTGCATATTATGTGTGAGTGAGCAGATGACGGAGTGTGTCTGTGAGTGTTGGAGTGACAGTGAGTGTTGGAGTGACAGTGAGTGTTGGAGTGACAGTGAGTGTTGGAGTGACAGTGAGTGTTGGAGTGACAGTGAGTGAGTGTTGGAGTGACAGTGAGTGAGTGTTGGAGTGACAGTGAGTGAGTGTTGGAGTGACAGTGAGTGTTGGCGTGACAGTGAGTGTTGGAGTGAGTGTTGGAGTGTCAGTGAGTGTTGGAGTGTCAGTGAGTGAGTGAGTGAGTGTTGGAGTGACAGTGAGTGAGTGAGTGTTGGAGTGACAGTGAGTGAGTGAGTGTTGGAGTCGGACACTTCCGGCGCCGACAGAGATGGCCGCCTCGCTTCTCGTTCCTTGGAAACTATGCAGTTTTTACGTGTTATTTCTTACATTGGTACCTCAGGTAATCTTAGGTTTCATTACATACAGTCGAGAAGAACTACTGAATATAAGAGCAACGTCAACTCACCATCATTAGGACCAGGAAAATGACTTTCCCATGCGGATCCTGTGTTCTGCCTTTCACCCAGGACAACGGAATGGATCACAGCCGGCGACCCAAAACAACGACTTCGTAAAAGAGGGAAACGAAGCTGTCTTCTGGTCAGACTCCGGAGACGGGCACATCGTGCACCACTCCCTAGTATACTTCTCGCCAATGTCTCTTGACAACAAGGTTGATGAAATCCGAGCAAGGGTAGCATTCCAGAGGGACATCAGAGACTGTAACGTTCTTTGCTTCACGGAAACACGGCTCACTCGAGAGACGCTATCGGAGTCGGTGCAGCCAGCTGGTTTTTCCACGCATCGCGCCGACTGAAACAAACATCCTTCTGGTAAGAAGCGTATGCTTTATAGTTAACGAGACGTGGTGTGGTCACAACAACATACAGGAACTCAAGTCCTTCTGTTCACCTGATTTAGAATTTCTCACAATCAAATGTCGACCGCATTATCTACCAAGGGATTTCTCTTCGATTATAATCACAGCCGTATATATTCCCCCCAAGCAGACATATCGATGGCTCTGAACAAACTTTATTTGACTCTTTGCAAACTGGAAACCACATATCCTGAGGCTGCATTCATTGTAGCTGGGGATTTTAACAAAGCCGATCTAAAAACAAGACTTCTAAATTGTATCAGCATATCGATTAAGTAACCAGGGCTGGTAAACCTGGATCATTGCTATTCTAACTTCCGCACGCATATAAGGCCCTCCCCCACCCTCCTTTCGGAAAGCTGACCACGACTCCAAACAGTGTAGCTATTCCCTCCGCAAGGCAATCAAACAAGCTAAGCGTCAGTATAGAGACAAAGTAGAATCGCAATTCAACGGCTCAGGACACGAGGTATGTGGCAGGGTCTACAGTCAATCACGGATTACAAAAAGAAAACCAGCCCCGTCACGGACCAGGACAGTTCTGCTCCCAGGCAGACTAACTTTTTTTGAGGGACAGTACAGTGCCACTGACACGGCCCCGCAACCAAAACATGCGGACTCTCCTTCACTGCAGCCGAGGTGAGAAAAACATTTAAACGTGTTAACCCTCGCAAGGCTGCAGGCCCAGACGGGCATCCCCAGCCGCCCTCCAGAGCATGCCTTGGACCAGCTGGCTGGGTGTGTTTACGGACATATTCAATCAATCCCTTATCCCAGTCTGCTGTTCCACATGCTTCAAGAGGGCCACCATTGTTCCTGTTCCCAAGAAAGCTAAGGTAACTGAGCTAAACGACTCTCTTCCTTCATCATGAAGTGCTTTGAGAGACTAGTCAAGGGACCAAATCACCTCCAACCTACCTGACATCCTAGACCCACTCCAATTTTCTTACCATCAAATAGGTCCACAGATGATGCGATCTCAACCACACTGCACTGCCCTAACCCATCTGGACAAGAGGAATACCTATGTGAGAATGCTGTTCATCGACTACAGCTCAGCATTTAACACAATAGTACCCTCCAAGCTCGTCATCAAGCTCGAGACCCTGGGTCTCGGCCCCGCCCTGTGCAACTGGGTACTGGAGTTCTTGACGGCCGCCCCCAGGTGGTGAGGGTAGGTAACAACATCTCCACCCCGCTGATCCTCAACACTGGGGCCCCACAAGGTGTGTTCCTTGAGCCCTCCCTGTACTCCCTGTTCCACGACTGCATGGCCAGGCACGCCTCCAACTCAATCATCAAGTTTGCGGACGACACTACAGTGGTAAGGGCTTGATTACCAACAATGACGAGACGGCCTACAGGGAGGAGGGGCCCTGGGAGTGTGGTGTCAGGACAATAACCTCACACTCAATGTCAACAAAACTAAGGAGATGATTGTGGACTTCAGGAAACAGCAGAAGGAACACCCTATCCACAGACAGCATTGTGAAGAAGGCGCAGCAGCGCCTCTTCAACCCTCAGGAGGTTGAAGAAATTGGCTTGTCACCAAAAGCACTCACAAACTTCTACAGATGCACAATCGAGAGCATCCTGTCGGGCTGTATCACCGCCTGGTACTGCAACTGCTCCGCCCACAACCGTAAGGCTCTCCAGAGGGTAGTGAGGTCAACACAACGCATCACCGGGGCAACTACCTGCCCTCCAGGACACCTACACCACCCGATGTCACAGGAAGGCCAAAAAGATCATCAAGGACCAACAAACACCTGAGCCACTGCCTGTTCACCCCACTATCATCCAGAAGGCGAGGTCAGTACAGGTGCATCAAAGCTGGGACCGAGAGACTGAAAAACAGCTTCTATCTCAAGGCCATCAGACTGTTAAACAGCCACTAACATTGAGTGGCTGCTGCCAACACACTGACGCAACTCCAGCCACTAATGGGAATTGATGTAAAATATATCCCAGTCACTTTAAACAATGCTACTTAATATAATGTTTTATACCCTACATTATCTATCTCATATGTATACGTATACTGTACTCTATATCATCTACTGCATCTTTATGTAATACATGTATCACTAGCCACTTTAAACTATGCCACTTTGTTTACATACCCTACATTGCTCATCCTTTACATGTATATACTGTACTCGTACCATGTACTGCATCTTGCCTATGCCGTTCTGTACCATCACTCATTCACATATCTTTATGTACATATTCTTTATCCCTTTTACACTTGTGTGTATAAGGTTGTAGTTTTGGAATTGTTAGTTAGATTACTCGTTGGTTATTACTGCATTGTCGGAACTAGAAGCACAAGCATTTCGGCTATACTCGCATTAACATCTGCTAAACCATGTGTATGTGACACACAATTTGATTTTTGAGTAACTGTGTGAGTGACTGTGTGTGTGTGTGTGACTGTTGGAGTGACAGTGTGTGTGTGACTGTTGGAGTGAGAGTGTGTGTGTGTTGGGAATGACGGTGTGTGTGTGAGTGTGTGTGTGTGTGTGTGAGTGTTGAGTGACGGTGTGTGTGTGACTGTTGGAGTGACTGTGTGTGTGACTGTTGGAGTGAGAGTGTGTGAGTGACAGTGTGTGTGTGACTGTTGGGTTGACGGTGTGTGTGTGTGACTGTTGGAGTGACTGTTGGAGTGATTTGTGTGTGTGTGAGATAAAACTTAAATGAAGATACAGGTTATATCTCAGATAGTCTGTGTAGCTATTTATCAGGGACAGAAGCTGTTCAACAGTCCACATCGCCCTCTGGCGCCATGTGATCGAGGGTGGTGCTGTTGCCATACCAGAGTGACAGCCCGTCAAGATGCTCTCAACCTCCTGTGGGGGAAGAGGCGCTGTTGGACCTTCTTCACATTTGTGCGCATGTGTTTGGACCGTTTAAGCCTTTAGTGATTTGGAACTTGAAGGCTGGGAAAGGGGGAGAGAGTAAAGGAGTGAGAGGCAGATACGGAGGTAGGAAGAGAGAGGTAGATTTGTCTGTCTCCCTCTCCATCCCTTAATCCTGTGTGTGGAGCTGCCTTAAATGCTCTTATCTCTCTGTCTCTCTCTCTCCTATCTCTCTGTCTCCCTATCTCTCTGTCTCCCTATCTCTCTCTTCTCCCTATCTCTCTCTGTCTCCCTATCTCTCTGTCTCCCTATCTCTCTCTGTCTCCCTATCTCTCTCTGTCTCCCTATCTCTCTCTGTCTCCCTATCTCTCTCTCTGTCTCCCTATATCTCTCTGTCTCCCTATCTCTCTCTCTGTCTCCCTATTCTCTCTCTGTCTCCCTATCTCTCTCTGTCTCCCTATATCTCTCTCTGTCTCCCTATCTCTCTCTCTGTCTCCCTATATCTCTCTGTCTCCCTATATCTCTCTTTCTCCCTATCTCTCTCTCTGTCTCCCTATCTCTCTCTGTCTCCCTATCTCTCTCTGTCTCCCTATATCTCTCTGTCTCCCTATATCTCTCTGTCTCTCTCTGTCTCCCTATATCTCTCTGTCTCCCTATATCTCTCTGTCTCCCTATCTCTCTCTCTGTCTCCCTATCCTCTCTGTCTCCCTATCTCTCTCTCTGTCTCCCTATCTCTCTCTCTGTCTCCCTATCTCTCTCTCTGTCTCCCTATCTCTCTCTGTCTCCTATCTCCTCTGTCTCCCTATCTCTCTCTGTCTCCCTATCTCTCTCTCTGTCTCCCTATCTCTCTCTCTGTCTCCCTATCTCTCTCTCTCTGTCTCCCTATCTCTCTCTGTCTCCCTATATCTCTCTCTGTCTCCTATCTCTCTCTCTGTCTCCCTATATCTCTCTCTGTCTCCCTATATCTCTCTGTCTCCCTATATCTCTCTCTGTCTCCCTATATCTCTCTCTGTCTCCCTATCTCTCTCTCTGTCTCCCTATATCTCTCTCTGTCTCCCTATATCTCTCTCTGTCTCCCTATATCTCTCTGTCTCCTATCTCTCTCTGTCTCCCTATATCTCTCTCTCTGTCTCCCTATATCTCTCTGTCTCCCTATCTCTCTCTCTGTCTCCCTATATCTCTCTGTCTCCCTATCTCTCTCTGTCTCCCTATCTCTCTCTCTCTCTCCCTATCTCTCTCTGTCTCCCTATCTCTCTGTCTCCCTATCTCTCTCTGTCTCCCTATCTCTCTGTCTCCCTCTATCTCTCTCTGTCTCCCTATCTCTCTCTGTCTCCCTATCTCTCTCTGTCTCCCTATCTCTCTCTCTGTCTCCCTATCTCTCTCTCTGTCTCCCTATCTCTCTCTCTGTCTCCCCTATCTCTCTCTGTCTCCCTATCTCTCTCTCTGTCTCCCTATCTCTCTCTCTGTCTCCCTATCTCTCTCTGTCTCCCTATCTCTCTCTCTGTCTCCTCTCTCTGTCTCCCTCTCTCTCTCTGTCTCCCTATCTCTCTGTCTCCCTATCTCTCTCTGTCTCCCTATCTCTCTCTGTCTCCCTATCTCTCTCTCTGTCTCCTATATATCTCTCTGTCTCCCTATCTCTCTCTGTCTCCCCTATCTCTCTCTCTGTCTCCCTATCTCTCTCTGTCTCCCTATATCTCTCTCTGTCTCCCTATCTCTCTCTGTCTCCCTATATCTCTCTGTCTCCCTATATCTCTCTTTCTCCCTATCTCTCTCTCTCTGTCTCCCTATCTCTCTCTGTCTCCCTATATCTCTCTGTCTCCCTATATCTCTCTGTCTCCCTATATCTCTCTGTCTCCTCTCTGTCTCCCCATATCTCTCTGTCTCCCTATATCTCTGTCTCCCTATCTCTCTCTGTCTCCCTATCTCTCTGTCTCCCTATCTCTCTCTGTCTCCCTATCTCTCTCTCTCTCGTCTCTCTCTGTCTCCCTATCTCTCTGTCTCCCTATCTCTCTCTGTCTCCCTATCTCTCTCTCTGTCTCCCTATCTCTCTCTGTCTCCCTATCTCTCTCTCTGTCTCCCTATCTCTCTCTGTCTCCCTATCTCTCTCTGTCTCCCATATCTCTCTCTCTGTCTCCCTATCTCTCTCTCTGTCTCCCTATACTCTCTCTGTCTCCCTATATCTCTCTCTGTCTCCCTATATCTCTCTCTGTCTCCCTATATCTCTCTCTGTCTCCCTATACTCTCTCTCTGTCTCCCTATATCTCTCTCTGTCTCCCTATATCTCTCTCTGTCTCCCTATATCTCTCTCTCTGTCTCCCTATATCTCTGTCTCCCTATCTCTCTGTCTCCCTATATCTCTCTCTGTCTCCCTATATCTCTCTGTCTCCCTTATCTCTCTCTGTCTCCCTATATCTCTCTGTCTCCCTATCTCTCTCTGTCTCCCTATCTCTCTATCTCTCCTCTGTCTCCTATCTCTCTCTGTCTCCCTATATCTCTCTGTCTCCCTATCTCTCTCTGTCTCCCTATCTCTCTCTGTCTCCCTATCTCTCTCTCTGTCTCCCTATCTCTCTCTGTCTCCCTATCTCTCTCTGTCTCCCTATCTCTCTCTGTCTCCCTATCTCTCTCTCTGTCTCCTATCTCTATCTCTGTCTCCCTATCTCTCTGTCTCCCTATCTCTCTCTCTGTCTCCCTATCTCTCTCTCTGTCTCCCTCTATCTCTCTCTCTGTCTCCCTATCTCTCTCTCTGTCTCCCTATTCTCTCTCTCTGTCTCCCTATCTCTCTCTCTGTCTCCCTATCTCTCTTCTGTCTCCCTATCTCTCTCTGTCTCCCTATCTCTCTCTCTGTCTCCCTATATCTCTCTCTGTCTCCCTATTCTCTCTCTGTCTCCCTATATCTCTCTCTCTGTCTCCCTATTCCTCTCTGTCTCCCTATCTCTCTCTGTCTCCCCTATCTCTCTGTCTCCCTATCTCTCTCTGTCTCCCTATTCTCTATCTCTGTCTCCCTATCTCTCTCTGTCTCCATCTCTCTCTCTGTCTCCCTATATCTCTCTGTCTCCCTATCTCTCTATCTGTCTCCCTATCTCTCTCTGTCTCCCTATCTCTCTGTCTCCCTATATCTCTCTCTGTCTCCCTATCTCTCTCTGTCTCCTATATCTCTCTGTCTCCCTATATCTCTCTTTCTCCCTATCTCTCTTCTGTCTCCCTATTCTCTCTGTCTCCCTATCTCTCTCTGTCTCCCTATATCTCTCTGTCTCCCTATATCTCTCTGTCTCTCTGTCTCCCTATATCTCTCTGTCTCCCTATATCTCTCTGTCTCCCTATCTCTCTGTCTCCTATCTCTCTGTCTCCCTATATCTCTCTGTCTCCTATCTATCTCTCTGTCTCCCTATCTCTCTCTCTGTCTCCCTATCTCTCTTGTCTCTCTATCTCTCTCTGTCTCCCCTATCTCTCTCTGTCTCCCTATCTCTCTCTGTCTCCCTATCTCTCTCTCTGTCTCCCTATCTCTCTCTCTGTCTCCCTATCCTCTCTCTGTCTCGCTATCTCTCTCTCTGTCTCCCTATCTCTCTCTCTGTCTCCCTATCTCTCTCTCTGTCTCCTCTCTCTCTCTGTCTCCCTATCTCTCTCTCTGTCTCCCTATCTCTCTCTCTGTCTCCCTATCTCTCTCTCTGTCTCCCTATCTCTCTCTCTGTCTCCCTATCTCTCTCTGTCTCCCTATCTCTCTCTCTGTCTCCCTATCTCTCTCTCTGTCTCCCTATCTCTCTCTGTCTCCCTATCTCTCTCTGTCTCCCTATCTCTCTGTCTCCCTATCTCTCTCTCTGTCTCCCTATCTCTCTCTCTGTCTCCCTATCTCTCTCTGTCTCCCTATTCTCTGTCTCCCTTATCTCTCTGTCTCCCTATCTCTCTCTGTCTCCCTATCTCTCTCTGTCTCCCTATCTCTCTCTCTGTCTCCTATCTCTCTCTCTGTCTCCCTATCTCTCTCTCTGTCTCCCTATCTCTCTCTGTCTCCCTATCTCTCTCTCTGTCTCCCTATCTCTCTCTCTGTCTCCCTATCTCTCTCTCTGTCTCCCTATCTCTCTCTCTGTCTCCCTATCTCTCTCTCTGTCTCCCTATCTCTCTCTCTGTCTCCCTATCTCTCTCTCTGTCTCCCTATCTCTCTCTGTCTCCCTATCTCTCTCTGTCTCCCTATCTCTCTCTCTGTCTCCCTATCTCTCTCTGTCTCCCTATCTCTCTCTCTGTCTCCCTATCTCTCTCTCTGTCTCCCTATCTCTCTCTGTCTCCTCTCTCTCTCTGTCTCCCTATCTCTCTCTGTCTCCCTATCTCTCTCTGTCTCCCTATCTCTCTCTCTGTCTCCCTATCTCTCTCTCTGTCTCCCTATATCTCTCTCTGTCTCCCTATATCTCTCTCTGTCTCCCTATCTCTCTCTCTCTCTCCCTATCTCTCTCTCCTCATCTCTCGCTCTCTCTCCTCATCTCTCGCTCTCTCTCTCCCCCCCATCTATCTCGCTCTCTCTCTATCTCTCTCCCCATCTATCTCTCTCCCCATCTATCTCTCTCCCCATCTATCTCTCTCCCCATCTCTGTCTCTCCCCATCTCTCGCTCTCTTTCTCTCTCCCCATCTCTCTCTCCCCATCGCTCTCTCCCCATCTCTCGCTCTCTCTCTCTCTCCCCATCTCTGTCTCTCCCCATCTCTGTCTCTCCCCATCTCTGTCTCTCCCCATCTCTGTCTCTCCCCATCTCTGTCTCTCCCCATCTCTCTCTCTCCCCATCTCTCTCTCTCCCCATCTCTCTCTCTCCCCATCTCTCTCTCTCCCCATCTCTCTCTCCCCATCTCTCTCTCCCCATCTCTGTCTCTCCCCATCTCTGTCTCTCCCCATCTCTGTCTCTCCCCATCTCTCTCTCTCACCATCTCTCTCTCTCCCCATCTCTGTCTCTCCCCATCTCTCTCTCCCCATCTGTCTCTCCCCATCTCTCGCTCTCTTTCTCTCTCTCCCCATCTCTGTAGCTCCTTCACTCTGCACTGTAGCTGCCTGGAATTTACATAGGTGTGTGTCTGTCTTTGTATAGGCTAGGTTATAGTATGCATGAGATGTGTGTTCTACCTATCTGCCTCAAATATTTTATAGTGTGGTCCTTACTGTGAGCTGAGCTGGCCTTGGTAAGGTTGAGCTGGGCTAGGCTGGGTTAGGTTGAGCTAGGCTGGGGTGGGTTAGGTTGACCTAGGTTGAGCTATGCTGGGTTAGGTTGACCTGGGCTGGGTTAGGTTGAGCTAGGCTGGGCTGCGTTAGGTTGAGCTGGGCTGGGTTAGGTTGAGCTGGGTTGGGTTAGGTTGAGCTGGGCTGGGTTAGGTTGAGCTGGGCTGGGTTAGGTTGAGCTGGGCTGGGTTAGGTTGAGCTGGGCTGGGTTAGGTTGAGCTGGGCTGGGTTAGGTTGAGCTGGGTTGGGTTAGGCTGAGCTGAGCTGGGATAGGCAGAGCTGGGCTGGGTTAGGCTGAGCTGAGCGCGGCAGAGCTGGGCTGGGTTAGGCTGAGCTGAGCGCGGCAGAGCTGGGCTGGGTTAGGCTGAGCTAGGCAGAGCTGGGTAGAGGAGAGCAGAGACTGACTGGCAGCCGTTTAGCTCTGCTAATGACTCTAAGCCTGAGAAACGTGTGTGTGTGTGTGTGTGTTTGTGTGTGCCCGCATGTATTCTCTAGGGTACACAGCTTTGATCTCTTCCTAATAGCATATGGAATAAGACCTGCTACTCTTAACCTGCTCTGGGAGTTAAAGCTCTGGAAAGTGAGCCCTTCATTTGAGAACAGACACACACACACACACACACACACACACACACACGCACACACTAAAAGCAGCAGCATAGGAACAAATGTATTCTGTTCTCTTCTGTCAGTCCACTGTTAATGAGTCCTGTTCTCTCTCTCTCTCTCTCTCTCTCTCTCTCTCTCTCTCTCTCTCTCTCTCTCTCTCTCTCTCTCTCTCTCTCTCTCTCTCTCTCTCTCCCCTGTCAGTCCACTGTTAATGAGTCCTGTTCTCTCTCTCTCTCCTCTGTCAGTCCACTGTTAATGAGTCCTGTTCAATTCAATTCAATTCAATTCAATTCAATTCAAGGGGCTTTATTGGCATGGGAAACATATGTTAACATTGCCAAAGCAAGTAAGGTATATAATATATAAAGTGAAATAAACAATAAAAATTAACAGTAGACATCACACATACAGAAGTTTCAAAACAATAAAGACATTACAAATGTCATATTATATATATATACAGTGTTTTTACAATGTGCAAATGGTAAAGGACACAAGATAAAATAAATAAGCATAGATATGTGTTGTATTTACAATGGTGCGTGTTCTTCACTGGTTGCCCTTTTCTCGTGGCAACAGGTCACAAATCTTGCTGCTCTGATGGCACACTGTGGAATTTCACCCAGTAGATATGGGAGTTTTTCAAAATTGGATTTGTTTTCGAATTCTTTGTGGATCTGTGTAATCTGAGGGAAATATGTCTCTCTAATATGGTCATACATTGGGCAGGAGGAAGTGCAGCTCAGTTTCCACCTCATTTTGTGGGGCAGAGCACATAGCCTGTCTTCCCTTGAGAGCCATGTCTGCCTACGGCGGCCTTTCTCAATAGCAAGGCTATGCTCGCTGAGTCTGTACATAGTCAAAGCTTTCCTTAATTTTGGGTCAGTCACAGTGGTCAGGTATTCTGCCGCTGTGTACTCTCTGTGTAGGGCCAAATAGCATTTAGTTTGCTCTGTTTTTTTGTTAATTCTTTCCAATGTGTCAAGTAATTATCTTTTTGTTTTCTCATGATTTGGTTGGGTCTAATTGTGCTGCTGTCATGGGGGCTCTGTAGGGTGTGTTTGTGAACAGAGCCCCAGGACCCCAGCTTGCTTAGAGGACTCTTCTCCAGGTTCATCTCTGTAGGTGATGGCTTTGTTGTGGAAGGTTTGGGAATCGTTTCCTTTTAGGTGGTTATAGAATTTAACTGCTCTTTTCTGGATTTTGATAATTAGTGGGTATCGGCTAATTCTGCTCTGCATGCATTATTTGGTGTTCTACGTTGTACACTGAGGATATTTTTGCAGAATTCTGCGTGCAGAGTCTCAATTTGGTGTTTGTCCCATTTTGTGAAGTCTTGGTTGGTGGAGCGGACCCCAGACCTCACAACCATAAAGGGCAATGGGCTCTATGACTGATTCAAGTATTTTTAGCCAAATCCTAATTGGTATGTTGAAATTTATGTTCCTTTTGGATGGCATAGGAAATGCCCTTCTTGCCTTGTCTCTCAGATCGTTCACAGCTTTGTGGAAGTTACCTGTGGAGCTGATGTTTAGGCCAAGGTATGTATAGTTTTTTGTGTGCTCTAGGGCAACAGTGTCTAGATGGAATTTGTATTTGTGGTCCTGGTGACTGGACCTTTTTGGAAGCACCATTATTTTGGTCTTACTGAGATTTACTGTCAGGGCCAGGTCTGACAGAATCTGTGCATAAGATCTAGGTGCTGCTGTAGGCCCTCCTTGGTTGGTGACAGAAGCACCAGATCATCAGCAAACAGCAGACATTTGACTTCAGATTCTAGTAGGTGAGGCCGGGTGCTGCAGACTTTTCAGTGCCCGCGCCTAAGTTCGTTGATATATATGTTGAAGAGGTGGGGCTTAAGCTGCATCCCTGTCTAACCTCTAACGACCCTGTGTGAAGAAATGTGTGTGTTTTTGCCAATTTTAACCGCACACTTGTTGTTTGTGTACATGGATTTTATGATGTCGTATGTTTTACCCCCAACACCACTTTCCATCAGTTTGTATAGCAGACCCTCATGCCAAATTGAGTCGAAGGCTTTTTTGAAATCAACAAAGCATGAGAAGACTTTGCCTTTGTTTTGGTTTGTTTGGTTGTCAATTAGGGTGTGCAGGGTGAATACATGGTCTGTTGTACGGTAATTTGGTAAAAAGCCAATTTGACATTTGCTCAGTACATTGTTTTCATTGAGGAAGTGTACGAGTCTGCTGTTAATGATAATGCAGAGGATTTTCCCAAGGTTACTGTTGACGCATATTCCACGGTAGTTATTGGGGTCAAATTTGTCTCCATTTTTGTGGATTGGGGTGATCAGTCCTTGTTCCAAATATTGGGGAAGATGCCAGAGCTAAGGATGATGTTAAAGAGTTTTAGTATAGCCAATTGGAATTTGTTGTCTGTATATTTGATCATTTCATTGAGGATACCATCAACACCACAGGCCTTTTGGGTTTGAGGGTTTTTATTTTGTCCTGTAACTCATTCAATGTTATTGGAGAATCCAGTGGGTTCTGGTAGTCTTTAATAGTTGATTCTAAGATCTGTATTTGATCATGTATATGTTTTTGCTCTTTATTCTTTGTTATAGAGCCAAAAAGATTGGAGAAGTGGTTTACCCATATATCTCCATTTTGGATAGATAATTCTTCGTGTTGTTGTTTGTTTAGTGTTTTCCAATTTTCCAGAAGTGGTTAGAGTCTATGGATTCTTCAATTACATTGAGCTGATTTCTGACATGCTGTTCCTTCTTTTTTTCCGTAGTGTATTTCTGTATTGTTTTAGTGATTCACCATAGTGAAGCGTAGACTCAGGTTTTCCGGGTCTCTATGTTTTTGGTTGGACAGGTTTCTCAATTTCTTTCTTAGAATTTTGCATTCTTCATCAAACCATTTGTCATTGTTGTTAATTTTCTTCGGTTTTCTATTTGAGATTTTTAGATTTGATAGGGGAAGCTGAGAGGTCAAATATACTGTTAAGATTTTCTACTGCCAAGTTTACACCTTCACTATTACAGTGGGCGTTTTATCCAGGAAATTGCCTAAAAGGGATTGAATTTGTTGTTGCCTAATTGTTTTTGGTAGGTTTCAAACTGCATTCCTTCCATCTATAGCATTTCTTAATGTTACTCAGTTCCTTTGGCTTTGATGCCTCATGATTGAGTATTGCTCTGTTTAGGTAGACTGTGATTTTGCTGTGGTCTGATAGGGGTGTCAGTGGGCTGACTGTGAACGCTCTGAGAGACTCTGGGTTGAGGTCAGTGATAAAGTAGTCTACAGTACTACTGCCAAGAGATGAGCTATAGGTGTACCTACCATAGGAGTCCCCTCGAAGCCTACCATTGACTATGTACATACCCAGCGTGCGACAGAGCTGCAGGAGTTGTGACCCGTTTTGTTCGTTATGTTGTCATAGTTGTGCCTAGGGGGCACACGGTGGAGGAATGCTGTCACCTCCAGGCAGGTGTTTGTCCCCCTGTGTGCTGAGGGTGTCAGGTTCTTGTCCGGTTCTGGCATTTAGGTCACCACAGACTAGTACATGTCCCTGGGCCTGGAAATGATTGATTTCCCCTCCAGGATGGAGAAGCTGTCTTCATTAAAATATGGGGATTCTAGTGGGGGGATATAGGTAGCACACAGGAGGACATTTTCTCTGTTAGGATAATTTCCTTTTGAATTTCTAGCCAAATGTAGAATGTTCCTGTTTTGATTAATTTAATGGAGTGAGTTAGGTCTGTTCTATACCAAATTAGCATACCCCCTGAGTCCCTTCCCTGTTTCACACCT
>NW_027005086.1:20000-42500 GCF_036934945.1 Oncorhynchus masou masou
GGAGAGAGACAAACTGACCTTGACACACACACACACACACACACACACACACACACACACACACACACACACACACACAGAGAGTCACACAGAATACTAACCACCACACAACACTAAGTCTGCATTATTCATGGCTTGGGACAATTTCACAGTGTGTGTGTGTTATTCTTGTGTTTATGTGTGCTTGTGTAACTGGTGCATTTGTCTTCAGTAAAAGCTTGCCCACATCTATTTGTCAGCCAATTGAGATAGACAATGAACTTAAAAAGAATCAATTTATTATAGAGATTAAATCAGATCGTAGCTCATTCTGTTTGTAGTCTGTCAGCATGTTTTTCAACTGACCTCAAATTCAGTTTTTTTTTTTTTGTCGTTTATGAGAGAGCTGCTTTCCTGCCTAAAGTTGGTTAAGGTGAACAAAATGGAATCATAGCGTTTTCATCTACGGTTAATCTTCTCCCTGGTGTTCTGCCATACAAACAGGACGATGCGAGTGTTTTGATGTCTGGTCTGCAGGCGACTACTTCAGTGTAAAAGCTCTTGGTGACTGCAGCCTGTTTACACACACACACACACACACACACACACACACACACACACACACACACGGTGCCTGCATCTCTCCTGTTGATCTGTGTCTCTGATAAAAGGAGACAGAAGCACATTTAACTCCCCTATTGACTTCCTCCATCCATCCCTTTGTCTGTCTGTCTGACCGTCCTCTGGCTCTGTTTGGACAGAGAGGGCTTGTGTCTATAACACAAACTGTCATACCCACACACACATTCACACACACACACATACATATTTTTATTTATTTATCTGTTATTTTACCAGGTAAGTTGACCGAGAACACGTTCTCATTTGCAGCAACGACCTGGGGAATAGTTACAGGAGAGAGGAGGGGGATGAATGAGCCAATTGTAAACTGGGGATTATTAGGTGACTGTAATGGTTTGAGGGCCAGATTGGGAATTTAGCTAGGATACCGGGGTTAACACCCCTACTCTTACGATAAGTGCCATGGGATCTTTAATGACCTCAGAGAGTCAGGACTCCCGCTTAACGTCCCATCCAAAAGACGGCACCCTACACAGGGCAGTGTCCCCAATCACTGCTCTGGGGTATTGGGATATTTTTTAGACCAGAGGAAAGGGGCCTCCTACTGGCCCTCCAACACCACTTCCAGCAGCATCTGCTTTCCCATCCAGGGACTGACCAGGACCAACCCTGCTTAGCTTCAGAAGCAAGCCAGCAGTGGTATGCAGGGTGGTATGCTGCTGGCGAACATACATGCACACACACACACACGCGCATACATACACACATACATGCACACACACGCATACATACACACACACACACACACGCATACATACACACACATACATACACCCACTACATACACACATACATACACCCACTCACAAATACAAACACACACACCCATACACACATTCACACAGAGACTCATGTTGTATTTCTGTGTGTAGAGTTGGGTGGGAGGCGTGCTACAGAAAGACAGGTTCTACTGTCTGATGCTGTTGATCTGTCTGAACTCTTCCACCCTGATACCTTCCTCAACGCCCTGCGACAGGAGACTGCCAGGTAACACCCCACAGTGTGTGTGTCAGTCTCTTCCTGTGAATATGATGTGTGTGTGAATATGACATGCGTGTGTGTGTGTGTGTGTGTGTCAAGTCTGTCGTGTGTGTGTGTGTGTGTGTGTGTGGTGTGTCAGTCTCTTCCTGTGAATATGATGTGTGAGTGAATATGTGTGTGTGTGTGTGTCTTCCGTGAATATGACTTGTGTGTGTGTGTGTGTGTGTGTGTGTATTAATACCTAATTCCCGTGTGTCAGGTCTATGGGCTGTTCCATGGACAGTCTGAAGTTTGTGTCATCATGGAAAGTCCCACTGACAGAGGCTCAACTCCAAGTCAAGGTACAATACAACAACCCAATGATGCTGCAAACACTCAGGGAATAGAGAAAGACAGAAACATGGAAAGAGGGAGGGAGACTGGGAGGGAGGGAGGGAGACAGACTGGGAGGGAGGGAGGGAGACAGACTGGGAGGGAGGGAGACAGACTGGGAGGGAGGGAGACAGACAGACTGGGAGGGATGGAGACTGACAGACTGGGGAGGGAGGGAGACTGACAGACTGGGAGGGAGGGAGACTGACAGACTGGGAGGGAGGGAGGGAGACTGGGAGGGAGGGAGACTGACAGACTGGGAGGGAGGGAGACTGACAGACTGGGAGGGATGGAGACTGACAGACTGGGAGGGAGGGAGACAGACAGACTGGGAGGGAGGGAGACTGACAGACAGACTGGGAGAGAGGGAGACTGACAGACTGGGAGGGAGGGAGACTGACAGACTGGGAGGGAGGGAGACAGACAGACTGGGAGGGAGGGAGACTGACAGACTGGGAGGGAGGGAGACTGACAGACTGGGAGGGATGGAGACTGACAGACTGGGAGGGAGGGAGACAGACAGACTGGGTGGGAGGGAGACTGACAGACAGACTGGGAGGGAGGGAGACTGACAGACTGGGAGGGATGGAGACTGACAGACTGGGAGGGAGGGAGACAGACAGACTGGGAGGGAGGGAGACTGACAGACAGACTGGGAGAGAGGGAGACACAGACAGACAGACACAGACAGACACAGACAGACACAGACAGACACAGACAGACACAGACAGCGACAGACAGACTGGGAGGGAGGGAGACTGGGAGGGAGGGAGACTGGGAGGGAGGGAGACTGGGAGTGAGGGAGACTGGGAGGGAGGGAGACTGACAGACTGGGAGGGAGGGAGACTGACAGACAGACTGGGAGGGAGGGAGACTGACAGACTGGGAGGGAGGGAGACTGGGAGGGAGGGAGACTGACAGACTGGGAGGGAGGGAGACTGACAGACAGACTGGGAGAGAGGGAGACTGACAGACAGACTGGGAGGGAGGGAGACTGACAGACAGACTGGGAGGGAGGGAGACTGACAGACTGGGAGGGAGGGAGACTGACAGACAGACTGGGAGGGAGGGAGACTGACAGACTGGGAGGGAGGAGACTGGGAGGGAGGGAGACTGACAGACTGGGAGGGAGGGAGACTGGGAGGGAGGGAGACAGACAGACTGGGAGGGAGGGAGACTGGGAGGGAGGGAGACTGGGAGGGAGGGAGACTGGGAGGGATGGAGACTGACAGACTGGGAGGGAGGGAGACAGACAGACAGACTGGGAGAGAGGAGACAGACAGACTGGGAGGGAGGGAGACTGGGAGGAGGGAGACTGGGAGGGAGGGAGACAGACAGGACTGGGGAGGGAGGGAGACTGACAGACAGACTGGGAGAGAGGGAGACACAGACAGACAGACACAGACAGACACAGACAGACACAGACAGCGACAGACAGACTGGGAGGGAGGGAGACTGACAGACTGGGAGGGAGGGAGACTGACAGACAGACTGGGAGAGAGGGAGACACAGACAGACAGACACAGACAGACACAGACAGACACAGACAGCGCCACAGACAGACTGGGAGGGAGGGAGACTGGGGAGGGAGGGAGACTGGGAGGGAGGGGAGACAGACAGACTGGGAGGGAGGGAGACAGACAGACTGGGAGGGAGGGAGACAGACAGACTGGGAGGGAGGGAGACTGGGAGGAGGGAGACTGGGAGGGAGGGAGACTGGGAGGGAGGGAGACTGGACAGGACTGGGAGGGAGGGAGACTGGGAGGGAGGGAGACTGGGAGGGAGGGAGACTGGGAGGAGGAGACTGACAGACTGGGAGGGAGGAGACTGACAGACAGACTGGGAGAGAGGGAGACTGACAGACAGACTGGGAGAGAGGGAGACAGACAGACTGGGAGGGAGGGGAGACAGACAGACTGGGAGGGAGGGAGACTGACAGACTGGGAGGGAGGGAGACAGACAGACTGGGAGGGAGGGAGACTGACAGACTGGGGAGGGAGGGAGACTGGGAGGGAGGGAGACTGGGAGGGAGGGAGACTGACAGACTGGGAGGGATGGAGACTGACAGACTGGGAGGGAGGGAGACTGGGAGGGAGGGAGACTGGGAGGGAGGGAGACAGACAGACTGGGGAGGGAGGGAGACTGACAGACAGACTGGGAGAGAGGGAGACACAGACAGACAGACACAGACAGACACAGACAGACACAGACAGCGACAGACAGACTGGGAGGGAGGGAGACTGACAGACTGGGAGGGAGGGAGACTGACAGACAGACTGGGAGAGAGGGAGACACAGACAGACAGACACAGACAGACACAGACAGACACAGACAGCGACAGACAGACTGGGAGGGAGGGAGACTGGGAGGGAGGGAGACTGGGAGGGAGGGAGACTGGGAGGGAGGGAGACTGGGAGGGAGGGAGACTGGGAGGGAGGGAGACTGGGAGGGAGGGAGACAGACAGACTGGGAGGGAGGGAGACAGACAGACTGGGAGGGAGGGAGACAGACAGACTGGGAGGGAGGGAGACTGGGAGGGAGGGAGACAGACAGACTGGGAGGGAGGGAGACAGACAGACTGGGAGGGAGGGAGACAGACAGACTGGGAGGGAGGGAGACAGACAGACTGGGAGGGAGGGAGGGAAGGAGACAGGGAGAGAGACGTGGGCAGAGAGCACTACAGCTGCAGGGAGGGAAGGAGACAAGGAGAGAGACATGGGCAGAGAGCACTACAGCTGCAGGGAGGGAAGGAGACAGGGAGAGAGACGTGGGCAGAGAGCGCTACAGGGAGGGAAGGAGACAGGGAGAGAGACGTGGGCAGAGAGCGCTACAGGGAGGGAAGGAGACAGGGAGAGAGACGGGGCAGAGAGCGCTACAGGGAGGGAAGGAGACAGGGAGAGAGGGAGGGAGGGAAGGAGACAGGGAGAGAGACGTGGGCAGAGAGCGCTACAGCTGCAGGGAGGGAAGGAGACAGGGAGAGAGACGTGGGCAGAGAGCGCTACAGGGAGGGAAGGAGACAGGGAGGGAAGGAGACAGTGAGAGAGACGTGGGCAGAGAGCGCTACAGGGAGGGAAGGAGACAGGGAGAGAGACGTGGGCAGAGAGCGCTACAGCTGCAGGGAGGGAAGGAGACAGGGAGAGAGACGTGGGCAGAGAGCGCTACAGGGAGGGAAGGAGACAGGGAGAGAGGGAGGGAGGGAAGGAGACAGGGAGAGAGACGTGGGCAGAGAGCGCTACAGCTGCAGGGAGGGAAGGAGACAGGGAGAGAGACGTGGGCAGAGAGCGCTACAGCTGCAGGGAGGGAAGGAGACAGGGAGAGAGACGTGGGCAGAGAGCGCTACAGCTGCAGGGAGGGAAGGAGACAGGGAGAGAGACGTGGGCAGAGAGCGCTACAGGGAGGGGAAGGAGACAGGGAGAGAGGGAGGGAAGGAGACAGTGAGAGAGACGTGGGCAGAGAGCGCTACAGGGAGGGAAGGGGACAGGGAGAGAGACGTGGGCAGAGAGCACTACAGGGAGGGATGGAGACAGGGTGAGAGACGTGGGTAGAGAGCGCTACAGCTGCAGGGAGGGAAGGAGACAGGGAGAGAGACGTGGGCAGAGAGCGCCACAGCTGCAGGGAGGGAAGGAGACAGGGAGAGAGACGTGGGCAGAGAGCGCTACAGCTGCAGGGAGGGAAGGAGACAGGGAGAGAGGGAGGGAGGGAAGGAGACAGGGAGAGAGGGAGGGAGGGAAGGAGACAGGGAGAGAGGGAGGGAGGGAAGGAGACAGGGAGAGAGGGAGGGAGGGAAGGAGACAGGAGAGAGGGAGGGAGGGAAGGAGACAGGGAGAGAGGGAGGGAGGGAAGGAGACAGGGAGAGAGACGTGGGCAGAGAGCGCTACAGGGAGGGAAGGAGACAGGGAGAGAGACGTGGGCAGAGAGCGCTACAGGGAGGGAAGGAGACAGGGAGAGAGACGTGGGCAGAGAGCGCTACAGGGAGGGAAGGAGACAGGGTGAGAGACGTGGGCAGAGAGCGCTACAGCTGCAGGGAGGGAAGGAGACAGGGTGAGAGACGTGGGCAGAGAGCGCTACAGCTGCAGGGAGGGAAGGAGACAGGGAGAGAGACGTGGGCAGAGAGCACTACAGCTGCAGGGAGGGAAGGAGACAGGGAGAGAGGGAGGGAGGGAAGGAGACAGGGAGAGAGACTTGGGCAGAGAGCACTACAGCTGCAGGGAGGGAAGGAGACAGGGAGAGAGGGAGGGAGGGAAGGAGACAGGGAGAGAGGGCTACAGTGAGTGAAGGAGACAGGGAGAGAGACGTGGGCAGAGAGCGCTACAGGGAGGGAAGGAGACAGGGAGGGAGGGAAGGAGACAGGGAGAGAGACGTGGGCAGAGAGCGCTACAGGGAGGGAAGGAGACAGGGAGGGAGGGAAGGAGACAGGGAGAGAGACGTGGGCAGAGAGCGCTACAGCTGCAGGGAGGAGACGGGAAACTCCATTCTCAGCTGAGAAAAAAGACTATTCATCTTTCACAATGATCTCACACACACACACACATAACAGTGATTTATGAGATGTGTTTGGCTGACCTGACGCCAGGTGCCCCCCCCCCCCCTGCTCGTCACGCACACACAGCCACACACACACACACACACAGACACAGACGCACACACAGACACACACACACGCCTGTGTAAGTCCTGAGTCACTAATATGACATCATACCGCACACACATGGCATTACTTACACAGGAGAGAGGGCCTTCCTTCTTGCTCCATCCATTACATGGTTTGTTCCCTCATCTCCCTTTCATGCTGTATGTCACTTAAATGGTTGTGTTTAGAGTTAACTGTGATTCGCAGCTCAGCTTCTAATGATGTACCTCTTTCTGTCTCCCCATCTCTCTCTCCATCTGTCTTTTTCTCTCCTCTCTCACCCCTCCTCTCCCCGTCTCCTTCGCTCTCTCTTTCCCTCCTCTCTCACCCCTCCTCTCCCTGTCTCCTTCTCTCTCTCTTTCTCTCCTCTCACCCCCTCCTCTCCCCGTCTCTTTCTCTCTCTTTCTCTCTCCCCTCTCACCCCCTCCTCTCCCCCGTCTCCTTCTCTCTCTTTCTCTCACCCCCTCCTCTCCCCGTCTCCTTCTCTCTCTCTTTCTCTCACCCCCTCTTCTCCCGTCTCCTTCTCTCTCTTTTTTCTCTCCTCTCTCACCCCCTCCTCTCCCCCGTCTCTTTCTCTCTCTTTTTTCTCTCCTCTCTCACCCCCCTCCTCTCCCCATCTCTTTCTCTTCTTTTTCTCTCCTCTCTCACCCCCTCCTCTCCCCGTCTCTTTCTCTCTCCTCTCTCACCCCCTCCTCTCCCCGTCTCCTCTCTCTCTTTCCCTCCTCTCTCACCCCCTCCTCTCCCTGTCTCCTTCTCTCTCTCTTTCTCTCCTCTCTCACCCCCTCCTCTCCCCGTCTCTTTCTCTCTCTCTCTTTCTCTCTCCTCTCACCCCCTCCTCTCCCTGTCTCCTCTCTCTTTCTCTCCTCTCTCACCCCGTCCTCTCCCCGTCTCCTTCTCTCTCTTCTCTCTCACCCCCTCCTCTCCCCGTCTCCTTCTCTCTCTCTCTCACCCCCTCCTCTCCCCGTCTCTTTCTCTCTCTTTCTCTCTCCTCTCTCACCCCCTCCTCTCCCCGTCTCTTTCTCTCTTTTTCTCTCCCTCTCACCCCCTCCTCTCCCCGTCTCCTTCTCTCTCTTTTTTCTCTCCTCTCACCCCCTCCTATCCCCCGCCTCCTTCTCTCTCTCTTTTCTCTCCTCTCTCACCCCCTCCTCTCCACATCTCCTTCTCTCTCTTTTTCTCTCCTCTCACCCCCTCCTCTCCCCCGTCTCTCTTTCTCTCCTCTCTCACCCCCTCCTCTCCCTGTCTTTCTTTCTCTCCTCTCTCACCCCCTCCTCTCTCCATCTGTCTTTTTCTCTCCTCTCTCACCCCCTCCTCTCCCCATCTCTTTCTCTCTCTTTCTCTCTCTCTCACCCCTCCTCTCCCCCATCTATCTCTCTCTCTTTTTCTCTCCTCTCTCACCCCCTCCTCTCCCCATCTCTTTCTCTCTCTTTCTCTCCTCTCTCACCCCCTCCCTCTCCCCATCTCTTTCTCTCTCTTTCTCTCCTCTCTCACCCCCTCCTCTCCCCATCTCTCTCTCCATCTGTCTTTCTCTCCTCTCTCACCCCCTCCTCTCCCCGTCTCTTTCTCTCTCTTTTTCTCTCCTCTCTCACCCCCTCCTCTCCCCATCTCTCTGTATGTCTGTAGGTAGGTGGTCTGCAGTTGGAGGGCTGTAGTTTTGATGGGGCTCGTCTGTCTGAGAACCGACGCATGCTCCCAGTGTGTCAGCTGTACCTGACTGCTACATGGCCTGATAGCACAGGTACTCACTCACTCACTCACTCACACACACACACACTCACGGACACGAATCATTGAAGCGCTCTCTGTTCTTTCTGTGGTCAGGGTCAGAGTTCAGCTCTGTGATTAGCTGTTGTCATGGCAACAGAGTTCTTATTGTTCACGTCTCCTCTGATTTACACTGAACACAGCATGCAGCAATTTCAACGATTTTACTGAGTTACAGTTCATAAAAAGGAAATCAGTCAATTTAAATAAATTCATTAGATGAATTTCACATGACTGGAAATACAGATATGCTTCTGTTGGTCACAAATACCTTACAAAAAAAAAAGTAGGGCGTGAATCAAAAGCCCAGTCAGTATCTGGTGTGACCACCATTTACCTTCAAACAGCGACACATTTCCTTCACATAGAGTTGATCAGGCTGTTGATTGTGGCCTGTGGAATGTTGTCCCACTCCTCTTCAATGGCTGTGTGTTACTGGATATTGGTGGGAACTGGAACACACTGTCGTACACGTAGATCCAGAGCATCCCAAACATGCTCAATGGGTGACATGTCTGGTGAGTATGCAGGCCATGGAAGAACTGGGGCATTTTCAGTGTCCAGGAATAATGTACAGATCCTTGCGACATGGGGCCGTGCATTATCATGCTGGAGACATGAGGTGATGGTGTTGGATGAATGGCACGACAATGGGACTCAGGATCTCATCACGGTATCCCTTTTCATTAAAATTGGCATCAATAGAAAAGAGCACACTTCTTCCAACGTGCCAGTGGCCATCAAAGTGACCATTTGCCCATTGATGCAGTCAGGTCATGACCCTGGTGAGGACAATGAGAATGCAGATGAGCTTCCCTTAGATGGTTTCTGACAGTTATTGATTCTTTGGTTGTACAAACAAACAGTTTAATCAGCTGGTCTTAGACATACTGCCAAATTCTCTAAAACAACATTGGAGGTGGCTTATGGTAGAGACATGACCATTCAATTCTCTGGCAACAGCTCTGGTGGACATTCCTGCAGTCAGCATGCCAATTGCACTCTCCCTCCTCAAAACTTTAGACATCTGTGGCATTGTGTTGTGACAAAATTGCACATTTTACATTGGCCTTTTATTGTCCCCAGCACAAGGTGCAGCTCTGTAAAGATCTTGCTGTTTAATCAGTTTCTTGATATGCCACACCTGTCAGGTGGATTGTCTTGGCGAAGGAGAAATGTGCAATAACAAGGATGTAACCAAATTTGTGGTCAACATTTGAGAGAAATAAGCTTTTGTTCATAATGGAACATTTCTGGAATCTTTTATTTCAGCTCATAAAACAATGGGACCAAAACTTTACACGTTGCTTTCATATTTTGTTCAGGGTTGTTTATTTCCTGAAGGTCTTATTGTGTGAGAGAAGGAACAATATATTTTGTCCTTTGAACAGGCCTGCCATCTTTCTTCCCTCCCTCCTGGCCCTCCTCAGTTGTCTGAGGAAAGCGGCTCAGACAGGAAAGGTGATGCCTGGTATCTGACCAGTCTCTTTATTAACCAGACCCTCCTTGATATACAGCATAATCCCCTCTTTCTTCTCCCTCTGTTGCTCCTGTATCATGTCTAATGGCTGATACGCCAGTCTAATGTGGGATTCAACCCTGCTACAGTAGTTATCTCAGGGATCTGAGGCCCATCTGACCGGCTTCAAACTGCTTCTACCGAGGCCCCGCCCACCATTTACCTCAACTGGGGATGTTAACTGTTAGGCGGTTAGCCTCCAGAAATACATTTGACCATTCATGTTTATCAGTCTCTAGGTTAATATCTATCATTTTGTGGGATTCATTTGTGTCGGGATTGAACAAATCTAGTCAGTCAATAAAACGGGAACAGTGTCTTGGTCGACCGGAATGATTATTTTGGCGAAAATTGTCACGTACAGTGAGTTTCTAGAGTTAGAAAGTAGATTTCGTATGTCAACTAATGGCTCGCTGTCTATAGTACAATGAGCTGCAAGCCAGAGGAGAGACTCATTGCTAGGCAACTCCCAGACCCTGGCTGCAGGGAGCAGTGGGGGAGCGGAACAGCGTGGAAGCAGCTAACAGCTAAACTAACAACCCAACAACAAAAAAGTTTACCAGTATTTCTCTCATGCACTACTCGTTTTCTTTATCAACTTTATTTTGTTGTCCAGAAGCCAAAGGCCCCAGTTCTAGTCATATGAACAACCCATTTTAGTTGTTGCGTATTTACATATTCCTCTCTTCTCTCTGTCACATGAAACACATCAGGTGGGTTTTTTACAACAGAGTTTTCCAGCAAATTGCATTTTGGCAAATGTTTGAAATGGATCTATTCAGTTCTGTGCTTCATTGCAGTAGTTTCATGTTGATTGCAGGACAGGCTCGCTATTGTCACGTCTTCTTCATGTTCTTTTGGAACCTCATTTTACTCTTTGAAACAAAATGTACAGGTTGTTAACTGGTTAATGGGGGTTTGTTAGTCAGCAACAAAATGTAGAGGTTGTTAACTGGTTAATGGGGGTTTGGTAGTGTAATGGGGAAGCGGGTAGCCTAGTGGTTAGAGTGTTGGACTAGTAACTGAAAGGTTGCAAGTTCAAATCCCCGAGCTGATAAGGTACAAATCTGTCGTTCTGCCCCTGAACAAGCAGTTAACCCACTGTTCCTAGGTTGTCATTGAAAATAAGAATTTGTTCTTAACTGACTCGCCTAGTTAAATAAAGGTAAAATAAAATGGGGGTTTGTTAGTCAGCAACAAAATGTACAGAAATATGCATCCTTAACTACACATACACACACCAACGGACCTGTGTGTTTTGTATATATTTATTTACTAGATATTATAACTGCACTGTTGGAACTAGAAACACAAGCATTTCACTGCACCTGCGAAAACATCTGCAAATCTGTGTACGCGACCCATGGACTTGATCTGATGTTGATCTAACATTGTGTGTTGTATTGCAGTGTTCCAGTGGCAGCTACAGTCCTGAGGAGGTCATCTCCCTGCCTGTGTACACCAGTTCTGAGCGGGTCAGCGTGGTGACTCACGTCACGCTGCCTTGTGGAGGAAACCCTGACCAGTGGATTCAGAATGGAGCTGCCCTCTTCCTCAAACAGCAGTGAGACAGCCGGGCCAGGGGGTTGGGGTTGGGGTTGGACTGAAGGAGCACAGAGGGTACACATGTTTCTCAGGAAGGTTATCGGGCTTCACTACAGGTGTTTGTTGTTCTTTTTAAGTGACGATAGTCTGCAATAAAATGAGTAATGACACATGCTGGTTCTTGACTTTGAAACGCATAGATTATTTTGGTGTCACGTTGCATTTTGAATGTTGATGTTTTAATGTTTACTCTTTAGTATCATTGTAGTCTGTTTGAATGTATTATTGTGATAATAAAGCTTTATTTACTCTAGATATCTGGTTTCTTTCCATAATGAGTGTTTGTATGTGTTGTAAAGACAGGCTCTGGATCAGGTGATATCTGTCCCTGGGTCTGACCTATTGATACTATACACACACTTCAACTCTGAGCCATGACACACACACACAGACATCAGACTGACCTGGCCAGTATACTATTCTAGTGGTATTTATCAGTGTGATTGGAGGGTCAGTTTTAGTTAAACCCCAGTGTGATTGGAGGGTCAGTTAAACCCCAGTGTGATTGGAGGGTCAGTTTTAGCAAACCCCAGTGTGATTGGAGGGTCAGTTTTAGTTCAAACCCCAGTGTGATTGGAGGGTCAGTTTTAGTTAAACCCCAGTGTGATTGGAGTCAGGTCAGTTTTAGTTAAACCCCAGTGTGATTGGAGGGTCAGTTTTTTAGTTAAACCCCAGTGTGATTGGAGGGTCAGTTTTAGTTAAACCCCAGTGTGATTGGGTCAGTTTTAGTTCAGTGTGATTGGAGGGTCAGTTTAGTTAAACCCCAGTGTGATTGGAGGGTCAGTTTTAGTTCAACCCCAGTGTGATTGGAGGGTCAGTTTTAGTTAAACCCCAGTGTGATTGGAGGGTCAGTTTTAGTTCAACCCCAGTGTGATTGGAGGGTCAGTTTTAGTTAGTGTGATTGGAGGGTCAGTTTTAGTTCAACCCCAGTGTGATTGGAGGGTCAGTTTTAGTTAAACCCTCAGTGTGATTGGAGGGTCAGTTTTAGTTCAACCTCAGGCTCTGCTGGTGTTTGTGTCTCTTTCAGCTCAGTAATGACCCTGGAGAGGCTTTCTGATGGAAAAGATAGGGGGAGGAGGGGGAGAGATGTGTGTATATGGGGAGGGGAGGTGTGCATGTGTGTGTGTGGGAGAGAGCATGGGAGGAGGGGTGTGTGTGTGGAGAGAGCATGGGAGGAGGGGTGAGTGTGTGGAGAGCACATGGGAGGAGGGGTGAGTGTGTGGAGAGCACATGGGAGGAGGGGTGAGTGTGTGGAGAGCACATGGGGAGGTGGGGTGAGTGTGTGGAGAGCACATGGGAGGAGGGGTGAGTGTGGAGAGCACATGGGAGGAGGGGTGAGTGTGTGGAGAGCACATGGGAGGTGGGGTGAGTGTGTGGAGAGCACATGGGAGGAGGGGTGAGTGTGTGGAGAGCACATGGGAGGAGGGGTGAATGTGTGGAGAGCACATGGGAGGAGGGGTGAAAGAGAGAGAGTGTGTGTGTGTGCGTTTATTCGTATGTGTGGAGAGAGCACACACAGAAGGAGGAGTGAGTTTGTGTGCTGCAGTATTGCAGAAGGGGAGTGAAATGGAAGAATGGGTTTAAAGGAAAGGGATTGATTTTAACAGAACAGACACCTGGACCAGAGAGGAGGGAGGGAGGAGGAGGAGGAGAGGGGGACAGATGGGTTGGAAAGAGGGATAAAGGGGAGTAATGGTTAACAAGAGATGGATGGGGAGGACAAGGTTAATGTGAGAGTAAATGAGAGAGAGGGGAGGGGGTAAGGGGAGATGGAGAATGTGACAGAACAAAGATGGGGGAAAGAGTTTTCACCATCAGAGGAGGAGGGCCTATTTGTCTGGTGTCTATGGCAGGCGAGTGATGCAGTAGGTGGATTACATTCTGTTGGCATGTCCTGTTTTGTTTTCAAGATCCCCAAATACCGTGAACTGCCTCCATGGCTGCTCTGCTATTCTTCTGTTCTCCCTTCATATCTCAGTCTCCAAATCTGCTCTGTTTAGAAATTAACCATAGAAATCAGATATTAACCACAACAAACATGGTTGTGTTTGTTTGATTGCTTTTCATTCATACAAGGTCTTGCTATGTATCTAAATGTCCAGCGTTATGAGTGAGTCCTATCCTACTCGTCAGACATAAACAGTGGTAATGGTATATTTTCATTTGAAAACATCCGACTGAATTATCTTTCGTTTCCCAGACTTCTTATCTGTTCATCTCTGAGTTGGGCCACACAGTGAACTGTTGTTACGTTTCTTCTTGTTGCAGACGTTAGAAACACAAACCGTGGGTTTCTGATTGAGCTTATCTGTAAAGTCAGTGTTCTTTCTGCTCCCTCCAAGAGTGGCTGGTCACGGACGAACTGCAGGGTCTTGTCAGGGAGGTCCAGCGAGTGCACAATCCCGAGGTCCCGCACAGCATTGGTCAACAACAACAACACAAACCAGAGAGTTGTTGAGACCTTTCACATATAATAATAATTATGACAGAAACACTCTTAAGAAGAAGTTACAGGTCTGTAAGAGCCAGAAATCTTGCTTGTTTGTAGGTGACCAAAGACTTATTTTCCACCATAATTTGCAAATAAATTCATTAAAAATCCTACAATGTGATTTTCTGGATTTTTTTCTTCTCATTTTGTCTGTCATAGTTTGAAGTGAACCTATGATGAAAATTACAGGCCTCATCTTTTTATGTGGGGAGAACTTGCACAATTGGTGGCTGACTAAATACTTTTTGCCCCATTGTAGATGGAGAGGGGGAAGGAGGG
This sequence comes from Oncorhynchus masou masou, assembly GCF_036934945.1. Lineage (NCBI taxonomy): Eukaryota > Metazoa > Chordata > Actinopteri > Salmoniformes > Salmonidae > Oncorhynchus > Oncorhynchus masou. The sequence goes on from NW_027005086.1 coordinate 34,260, forward strand.
AGGGAGAGAGAGAGACGATGGGGGAAGGAGGTAGAGATTTATGGGAGGGAGAGATAGATGGGAATGGGGTAAGGAGGAGGGAGAGAGATGGGAAGGAGGGAGGAAGGGAGGGCAAGAGAGACGATGGGAAGGGGGGAAGGAGGGAGGGAGAGAGAGATGATGGGGACAGGGGAAGGAGGGAGGGAGAGAGACGAGGAGGGAAGGAGGGAGGGAAAGAGACGATGGGGAGGGAGGGAGAGAGAGCGAGGGGCAAGGAGGGAGGAAGAGAGAGATGGTGCTAATGGATTAATAGGCTTTTTAACACCATCACCACTCTCATCCCCAAACACACACACACACACAACTCTTCCTATCTGGAGATGGTTCTGTTGTTCTGCGGAGAGGGTGAATCTCCTGCATATCATTTACAATACACACTTACCGACCACAGTCCCCACTGTTAGCTGTCCCTGGAGAAAAACACACACTGACATTGGATGACACCACAAAGGGTAACAAAAGGTTGCTGGAGAAACATGAAAAAAATCTGGTTGTTCTGTGTTCCACTGTTCCTTTGGTGTGGGCCGTTATTGAAAATAAGAATTTGTTCTTAACTGAATTGCCTAGTAAAGTAAAAGGAAAATGACCACTCCAGAACCTCCTGTATCTACAGCCCTCATTGGTGAGGTATAGACATCTCTGGTCTAGGGTTAGGTGTGTCAGTAAGCTTCCTTTAGTGAAGGTCTGCACCACGGTAGGAAAACCTGATCCCAAATCATTTATTAAGTGTAGAAAATCTGGACCAACCACCTAAATGGGCAAAGAACAACCATTTCTCACACAATTAAGGGTAAAAGAGGCCTCCCCACGATACTCAATAATGCTCACTTTATCACAGTACAGTTCCATTACCTGTCATTTGTCTCCCCAGTGTCACTGCAAAGTGTCACCGACACCCCTCCCCAAGAGGGAAGATCCCCTATAACTATACCACAACAGCATCACGTGACATACTTGATCAATAACAAGGTATCTATAATACATACAGAGTACATGTATGTGGTTGGGTTTATATTGATTCTACAGATACTTATTTGAAGTCTTATTGGGAGGTTGAGGGTAGTTCATTGTGGCCATTGGCCCCCACTGATGGTTCATCTGTGTTCATGTTGAACAATGTTCTGGATTAGACGGGTTTATCGCCCGTTAGCTTAAACCCCTCCCACTGGCCCACACAGCCAATGGAGTGACAGAGAGGAACGATCTCTTAGACCTGTCTGCTCACATCAGCCAATCAGATGCCTTGCTCTCAAGTAGATGCCTTTGAGCACTCCAACACACACACAAACACACACTGGCCACTTAATTTGCCACGTTCAGAGGGCAGCGTGTCGCTCCATCGGGATGTTTATGGTTTCCCAGAAAAAGCAAATCACCACGGCAACGGCTGGGTGGATTTACGGCCGTAGCCCTGTCTCCCACCCTTAGACAAACCATGTATCACCCTTACACAGTGCACAACAGTGCACAAACTCACACATACACACTCATGTACACTCATAGTAGTTTGTATGCACAAACACACGCACACTCATACACACCACAGACACACAGACATAAACTACATTTAATTTCAATAGAGCACAATGTTATAAGGGTGTCAGAAATCATGGCTGATTTAGAGGTGAGCTTCCATGTATGGGGTGGAAAAAGCTGGGTAATTGAGGGACAACCAGATCACTAGTACAGTCATAGTGATTTGAGGAGGGTGACAACATAGAAATACAATCCAGATTATATTTCTATGGATGCCACTGGCATTGGCTGGGCATGTAGATTGTACATTGTGTCATCAGTCTTAGAATGTGTAGCCCAACTCTACTCCTGAAAATTCTATTGTAGCTGACCAAACAATGCACAGTTTAGAATGCTGGAGTAATTCAACATTCCACCATTAAACCCTATGGGACATGTTTCAGGATCAAAACTTGTATAGTTTAAATAGAATCCAAAAGCTTTGGTCAATCTGTCCAGATCATTACACAGTTTTGTGTGTGTGTGTGTGTGTGTGGGGGGGTGATCTAGTTGAGACAATTATAATAGCAGCCAAAAAGGAAAACAATGTGTCCAGACTGTGGATCCATTTCTAAATCCACTGTAGTGTACAGTTTGATGTCATAATCAACATCTCATTACCAGCATTATGACATCACACGGTCAATCCTTTATAAACAGCAGGCCAACACCAACATTAAGAGACTTGTGTGTTGCATTGAGCATTGACAGCTGCTGACAAGAGGACCATCATGGCTCCTCTCACTTCCCTGAGGGATTTCTTGGTCCTGTTCCTGGTCCTTTGTTCCATACCCCTGGGTGAAGGGTTCGCCAGCATCCCTAGGAAGACCGTACAATGTGACAGTAAGCCATTATCTCTCTCCAATGCCTGTTTACATCCTTGCATGCAGAGAAATGCATCTTTTCCACTCAACTAAAGTTAGGCTTATATGGCAGCTTAGTCTAATGTTTTTTCTCAATATAAAGCATCATCTAATATGATCCAAAGCCACCCAAAAGGGTTCTTTGGCTGTCCCCATGGGAGAACCCTATGAAGGATCCTTGTACAACCCGCTGTGGAACGGGTTCTATCTGGAACACTAAAGGCTTCTTCAAAGAGACAGCCAAAGAACCCTTTCAGGTTCTAGATATCACCTCTTCTCTAAGAGTGTATTCTACATAATAGTATTTGTAACAGCATTCCTAAAGACTATGTAAAAGCATTTAGGCCCATAAAAAGTATTTAAACAATATTTTAAAGTATTTAAACATAGAGCATTATGCCTCTATGTCGTGAACACAAATGTTTTATAAATGCTACATACAATCACTCTAAGTAAAGTGTTATCATGTTGTTTTTCTGTTTAGATGCTAAGATTTTCAGAGAGAATGGCATTTCAAACTATTCAACGATGACATTGAGAGAGGACCTGGGTGTCCTTTTCATTGGTGCTAGAGACGCCGTTTACGCTCTGGACCTTGAGGACATCTCCTCGAAAAAGGCTGGGGTAAGGAACTCAGTCTAATCAATGTCTTGTATGTCAATACATCCATACAGTATTGTCTGGTCTCTAGAGTATTCCTGCTGTACGTTAATGGGAATCTGTCTGTTGCTGCAGGTCTCAGAGTCTGCTGTACGTTAATGGGAATCTGTCTGTTGCTGCAGGTCTCAGTCTGCTGTATGTTAATGGGAATCTGTCTGTTGCTGCAGGTCTCAGTGTCTGCTGTATGTTAATGGGAATCTGTCTGTTGCTGCAGGTCTCAGAGTCTGCTGTATGTTAATGGGAATCTGTCTGTTGCTGCAGGTCTCAGAGTCTGCTGTATGTTAATGGGAATCTGTCTGTTGCTGCAGGTCTCAGAGTCTGCTGTATGTTAATGGGAATCTGTCTGTTGCTGCAGGTCTCAGAGCCTGCTGCAGGTCTCAGTCTGCGTTAATGGGAATCTGTCTGTTGCTGCAGGTGCTCAGAGTCTGCTGTATGTTAATGGGAATCTGTCTGTTGCTGCAGGGTCTGCAGAAGTCTGTTGCTGCAGGTCTCAGTGTCTGCGTTAATGGGAATCTGTCTGTTGCTGCAGGTCTCAGAGTCTGCTGTACATTAATGGGAATCTGTCTGTTGCTGCAGGTCTGCAGAGCCTGCTGTACGTTAATGGGAATCTGTCTGTTGCTGCAGGTCTCAGAGTCTGCTGTATGTTAATGGGAATCTGTCTGTTGCTGCAGGTCTCAGTCTGCTGTATGTTAATGGGAATCTGTCTGTTGCTGCAGGTCTCAGTCTGCTGTATGTTAATGGGAATCTGTCTGTTGCTGCAGGTCTCAGTCTGCTGTATGTTAATGGGAATCTGTCTGTTGCTGCAGGTCTACTGGCAGGTCTCAGAGGAGCAGAACATGTCCTGCAAGAGCAAGGAAAAGATTCAGTAAGTGGATTGATTGCATGATGGATCATCTCTCCTCCCAGACAACTCTCTGAAGCAGTATACTGATAGAAACAAACCACATGATCCTATTCCAGATGGAATGCCAGAACTACATCAAGACACTTCAGACTCTCCACGATGGCAGGATGTTGGTGTGTGGGACCAACGCATACAACCCCACATGTGACTATATGGTGAGTATAACCTGGACAGGACAACTGTTGTTTCACACTACATATCATGTAACTGTGGACCGTTGTCTTATTCTGGTTGTTTACACTGAACTAACTGCAGACATATGTAGCACACCAAACCTCTGTCTGTCTGTGAGAGTCCCAACTACCTTTCAAAGTGATTACAGATCACAGCCTTAATGTACAACTCCACATCGCAACCAAACGTGCATTGTGTTCTCCAACAGACCTACGCAAACGGAACGTTGACCCTGGAAGGGAAGAAGGAAGAGGGGCGAGGGAAAGTTTCCTTTGACCCCTTCCAGAGGTCAACCTCGGTCATGGTTGGTGAGTAACAGCTGCTTTCTGATATCTGCAGTACCTCCCCACAAGGACGGAGTAGTAGAATTGTGCACCCACTATTTTAAATAAAACAACTGTAAATAAAGTGTTGAAAAAAGTGGACCCACACTGAAAGTTGTGTTAGTGATGCAAAATACATTACTGATCAACTTCATTCACTTCTTTACAGTCTTTATCATTTCTGTTCTGATGATTGTCATTGTTAACCATCAATCAGGGACAGAACTATATTCAGCCACAGCGGTCAACTTCCTGGGTACTGAGCAGGTGTTGCAGCGTCATTCCTTCCCGGCTATCAGGACCGAACACAGACAGTCCTGGCTTAACAGTAAGCTCCAAGCCCTCTGTTTTCAATGTGGTACTCCCTGTCAACCACAGGATACTCTGACAATGTATTGATGCATTTCCTGATGCGGAGCTACACAGACATCTGAATGTGGACATTCCACAGAGAGATACGGACATTTTAAATGTCTTACTTTATTCAATATGCTTTAAATAATGGATCCCCAAGTCTGTGTTTTCAGTCTCTGTGAGAAAACCGAACTGTCTTTTTTTCAGAGCCCTCCTTCGTACAGTTGGACGTCATCCCCGAGAGCATTAACAACCTCGATGGGGACGACGATAAAGTCTATATGTTCTTTAGTGAGGAGGCCATGGAGTTTGACCTGCCAGACCAGATCAGGGTATCTCGTGTGGCACGGGTCTGCAAGGTACACATGTAAAATGATCTTCAATTTAAAGAACGTTTATGTCTGTTCTAGTGTTCTAATTCCGAATACTATGGTCGACACTGACACCGAGCATGTCCCCCTCTCTGTGGTTGGTGTGCAGGGGGATTTGGGTGGTCAGAGGACCTTACAGAGGAAGTGGACGTCCTACCTGAAGGCCCGTGTTGACTGCCCCGCGCCCCTGGAACCCAGCCTGCCAGCCATCATTCAGGATATCTTCCTCCTGAAAGACCAGGATTGGAGGAAGAGCTTGTTTTACGCTGTTTTCAGCCCGCAGACGTGAGTTCTACCATTTCTTTATTAGTAACAGTCCAGCAGAAATTACATACTGTCAAATCTGTGAAGTAATGATCAGTTGTCGGGATACTACTCAAATATGAACCTTCTGTGAGAGAGATTCTGAAGTGATGTTGGAATAATGAATGGTGTTTTGATGATTACAGAACCACATCGGATCTCTCCACTGTGTGTGCGTTCAGCGTGGCTGACATTGGGAAAGTCTTCTCTGAGGGTCGGTATATGACTCGGTGACAATGGAGTCAGAAACAAGGTGGGTTACCCACACCGGAGAGGAGCCTGTCCCACGACCTGGAACGGTGAGTAATAACATGACTTATATAGGTGACTGAATAACTTCCAGACCTTAAGTGTCATGTGACAGTGTTGTACCTATGTTCCTCTACAGTGCACAATTATTGTCCAAAACACTTAATCAAATGTGGCAAAAACGCTCATGCTGAGTCCCAAATGGTTTCCTATTCCCTACTGTACAAAGTGTACTACTTTTGAACAGAACCCTATGAGCCCTGGTAAAAAGGTATGCACTATATAGGGAATAGGGGCTATTAGGAACACATGTTTAGTTTCAAGAGTGCTTCTGTCATAATTATAGACCTACAGTATACAGTGGGGCAAAAAAGTATTTAGTCAGCCACCAATTGTGCAAGTTCTCCCACTTAAAAAGATGAGAGGCCTGTAATTTTCATCATAGGTACACTTCAACTATGACAGACAAAATTAGAGAAAAAAAATCCAGAAAATCACATTGTAGGATTTTTAATGAATTTATTTGCAAATTATGGTGGAAAATAAATATTTGGTCACCTACAAACAAGCAAGATTTCTGGCTCTCACAGACCTGTAACTTCTTTTTTAAGAGTGTTTCTGTCATAATTATTATTATATGTGAAAGGTCTCAACTCTCTGGTTGTGTTGTTGTTAAAGTGTATGACCAATGCTGTGCGGGACCTCGGGATTGTGCACTCGCTGGACCTCCCTGACAAGACCCTGCAGTTCGTCCGTGACCAGCCACTCTTGGAGGGAGCAGTGCCTCCGCTGACCGGGGTCCACTGGTGCTGCAGAGGGGAGCCAAGTTGTCGGTGATTGTTGTGGACAGAGTCATGGCCGTGGATGGAGAAATCCACCATGTTATGTTTATTGGAACAGGTACTGATTATTCACAGCCTTTATCATCCAAATTCACACTGTTCTGTGCTCGTGGCAGCAATTATTACTCTCTATATATGTATTCATGTACTGTGTGTATATCTGAGAATTTTTATCTGACAAAGAAAATCAATCAATGTCAGTGTTGGCTCTAGAGAGTAACTGCCGTGTTCTGCTCCCTGACAGAGGAGGGCACGGTGCAGAAGGCTGTGCAGTACGCTGCTGGTGACACCGTCATTATCCAAGAGACCCAGGTGTTCCAGACTCTGGAGCCAATCAAAGTGCTGCGTCTCTCCTCTGGCACGGTAACACATTTAGTGCAAAACGTTATAAGTATATTTCTTTATTTAACTAGACAAGCCAGTTATTTACAATGACGGCCTACCGGGGAACAGCGGGTTAACTGCCTTGTTCAGGCGCAGAACGACAGATTTTTACCTTGTCAGCTCAGGGATTCCATCTTGCAACATTTCGGTTACTAGGCCAACGCTCTAACCACTAGGCTACCTGCTTGTTCAAGATGAATAGCACCAGGTCATCCAATGAGAAGCTAACACTGGTGGTTTAGTAGTCAGTGTATGTTTTTCTCCAGGGACAGCTCTATGCAGGCGCAGGTTCTGGAGTGGTCCAGATTCCAGTTAGGGACTGTGGTCGGTATGGGTCCTGTCTGGACTGTGTCCTGGCCAGAGATCCCTACTGTGCCTGGGACACCACCTTAGCAGCCTGCTCATCTGTCCTCAACTTACCCACTGGCTCCAGGTAGGATCGTGCTCAACACTCTCACTCTAGAATAACCACTGTCTGCATGTACTATTGGAACAAATATGATTTCAGATGCCATTCGAATAACAGTAGCTCTTTAACCTTCAGGAAAATGTACCAAAGCCTTAAACATGCAGATGCCTCGATGTGCCCCCGATCAGGTAGGTTTATTTCTCAACTAGTGAAATACTGTGATGTATCAACATGAAGTAGGCTACATGCCAAGTTAAGGACATTCAGTGACCCCCCCCCCCACCCATTGTGTTATTTTCAGTCCCTGTGAAGCCACTTACATTAGCATTTACTGTTGGGAGCTCCATCCACATGCCGTGCCAACCAGCATCCAACCTGGCACAGGTGAGCTGGCACTTTGCTAAGCAGCCCCTCCAGCTGAGAGACAGGTACCAGATGTTGAGCCAGGACTTGTTGATAGTGAGTGCCCTAGCTTCAGACGCTGGTCGGTACACCTGCCAGAGTCTGGAGGAGGTCAAAGGTCGACTCTACACCAGGATAGAGGCTGCCTACATCCTGCAGCCCACAAAGACTGTACTGGTCCTGCAGATATCTGTGGCTCTGCTGTCTGTGCTGCTGGGGGTTGTGGTCCTCTGGACTGTCAGGGGACACGTCAGACTCAGGGCCAGAATTCACCCGGCAGAACCCGGCCAGAACAACAACAACAACTGGAGAACAGACCCTGGTTGTGTCCCTGGGTCTGAAGTGAACAACAATCACACCATCATCACCATTGAGGACATGGAGGATAATCAGACAGAGAGGGTATCTGTTGCTCTTCTGTCCATGATCCTGGGGTCTCTGATGCTCTG
>NW_027005086.1:47500-50000 GCF_036934945.1 Oncorhynchus masou masou
ATTGAGATTATGGTTGGGGTTGAGACTAGGGTTATGATTGAGACTAGGGTTAGGACAGACTAGGGTTAGGGGTTAGGGTTGAGACTAGGGTTAGGACTGAGACTAGGGTTAGGACTGAGATTATGGTTGGGGTTGAGACTAGGGTTAGGACTGAGACTAGGGTTAGGACAGACTAGGGTTAGGGGTTAGGGTTGAGACTAGGGTTAAGACTGAGACTAGGGTTGCAAACACTGAGGGTCTTGCGGTTGTTTTTTGAACATGCATTTGTTTGAGTCAGCAGAGTTCCAAGCACCTAGAGGCTTGAAACAGAAACAAAACCACAATAACAACAGCAGCAGCAGCTCAGTGACACAGACACATGGAGAAATGATGTGTCAATGATAGCAAAGAAGTCAGCCAGTTTAGATATACCTACATACATACAGTACTCTCGGAAAGTATTCAGACCCCTTGACTTCATCCACATTTTGTTATGTTACAGCCTTATTCGAAAATTGATTAAATAGTTTTTACCCCTCATCAATCTACACACACTACCCCATAATGACAAAGCAAAAACAGGGTTTTGGACATTTTTTGTTGAAGCACTTTTGGCAGCGATTACAGCTTCGAGTCTTCTTGGGTATGACTCTACAGGCGGCAGCTTATCTTAGTGGTTCGAGCGTTGGACGAGTAACCGAAAGGTTGCAAGTTCTAATCCCTGAGCTGACAAGGTACAAATCTGTTGTTCTGCCCCTGAACAAGGCAGTTAACCCACTGTTCCTTGGCTGTCATTGAAAATAAGAATTTGTTCTTAACTGACTTGTCTAGATAAATAAAGGTAAAATAAAAAGGCTTGGCACACCTGTATTTGGGGAGATTCTCCCAACCTTCTCTGACGATCCCCTCAAACTCTGTCAGGTTGGATGGGGAGTGTCGCTGCACAGCTATTTTCAGGTCTCACCAGAGATGTTTGATCGGGTTCAAGTCCGGGCTCTGGCTGGGCCACTCAAGGACATCCAGAGGCGTGTCCCGAAGCCACTCCTGTGTTATCTTGGCTGTCTGCTTAGGGTCGTTGTCCTGTTGGAAGGTGAACCTTTGCCACAGTCTGAGGTCCTAAGCACTCTGGAGCAGGTTTTAATCAATGATATCTCTGTACTGCTCTGTTCATCTTTCCCTCAATCCTGACTAGTCTCCCAGTCTCCACAGCATGATGCTGCCACCACCATGCTTCCCTGTAGGGATGATGCCAGGTTTCCTCCAGACAGTCCATGGAGAATAAGAACACCTCCTCCCAGCTGCCCACTGCACCGAGGATAGGAAACACTGTCACCACTGATAAATCCACTATAATTGAGAATTTCAATAAGCATTTTTCTACGGCTGGCCATGCTTTCCACCTGGCTACCCCTAACCCGGTCAACAGCACTGCACCCCCCACAGCAACTCGCCCAAGCATTCCCCATTTCTCCTTCTCCCAAATCCAGTCAGCTGATGTTCTGAAAGAGCTGCAAAATCTGGACCCCTATAAATCAACTGGGCTAGACAATCTGGACCCTTTCTTTCTAAAAAATTATCTGCCGAAATTGTTGCAGTCCTATTACTAGCCTGTTCAACCTCTTTTTCGTGTCACCTGAGATTCCCAAAGATTGGAAAGCAGCTGCGGTCATCCCTACCTTTCACATTCTTCCACTGCAAATCTACCATTCCAGTGTTTTACTTGCTATATTGTATTTACTTTGCCACCATGGCCTTTTATTTATTAAATTTTTTTGCCTCTGTGTTGTTGTATGTGTCGAACAGCTTTGCGTTATCTTGGCCAGGTCGCAATTGTAAGTAAGAACTTGTTCTCAACTAGCCTACCTGGTTACATAAAAAACATGACGTTTGGCATTCAGGCCAAAGAGTTCAATCTTGGTTTCATCAGACCAGAGAATCTTGTTTGTCATGGTCACAGTCCTTTAGGTGCCTTTTGGCAAACTCCAAGAGGGCTGTCATGTGCCTTTTATTGAGGAGTGGCTTCAATCTGGCCACTCTACGATAAAGGCCTGATTGGTGGAGTGCTGCAGAGATGTTTGTCCTTCTGGAAGGTTATCCCATCTCCACAGAGGAACTCTAGAGCTCTGTCAGCGTGACCATCAGGTTCTTGGTCACCTCCCTGATCAAGGTCCTTCTCCAGCGATTGCTCAGTTTGGCCGGCGGCCAGCTCTAGGAAGAGTCTTGGTGTTTCCAAACTTCGTCCATTTAAGAATGATGGAGGCCACTGTGTTGTTGGGGACCTTCAATGCTGCAGAAATGTTTTGGTACCCTTCCCCAGATCTGTGCCTCGACACAATCCTGTCTCGGATCTCTACAGACAATTCCTTCGATCTCATGGCTTGGTTTTTGCTCTGACATGCACTGTCAACCAACTGTGGGTCCTTATATTGTCAGGTGTGTGCCTTTTCAAATCATGTCCAATAATTTGAAATTGCCACAGGTGGACTCCAATCAAGTTGTAGAAACATCTCAATAGTGATCA
>NW_027005086.1:55000-71946 GCF_036934945.1 Oncorhynchus masou masou
CATCCCTTTGTCTTCCTCCCTCCCATCCCTTGTCTTCCTCCCTCTCCCTCCCATCTCTTTGTCTTCCTCCTCTCCCTCCCATCCCTTTGTCTTCCTCCCTCTCCCCTCCCATCCCTTTGTCTTCCTCCCTCCCATCCATTTGTCTTCCTCCCTCTCCCTCCCATCTCTTTGTCTTCCTCCCTCTCCCTCCCATCTCTTTGTCTTCCTCCTCTCCCTCCCATCCCTTTGTCTTCCTCCCTCCCATCCCTTTGTCTTCCTCCCTCTCCCTCCCATCTCTTTGTCTTCCTCCCTCTCCCTCCCATCTCTTTGTCTTCCTCCCTCTCCCTCCCATCCCTTGTCTTCCTCCCTCTCCCTTCCATCCCTTTGTCTTCCTCCCTCTCCCTCCCATCCCTTTGTCTTCCTCCTCTCCCTCCCATCTCTTTGTCTTCCTCCCTCTCCCTCCCATCTCTTTGTCTTCCTCCCTCTCCCTCCCATCCCTTTGTCTTCCTCCCTCTCCCTTCCATCCCTTTGTCTTCCTCCCTCCCTCTCCCTCCCATCCCTTTGTCTTCCTCCTCTCCCTCCCATTCCTTTGTCTTCCTCCCTCCCATCCCTTTGTCTTCCTCCCTCTCCCTCCCATCCCTTGTCTTCCTCCCTCCCATCCCTTTGTCTTCCTCCTCTCCCTCCCATCTCTTTGTCTTCCTCCCTCTCCCTCCCATCCCTTTGTCTTCCTCCCTCTCCCTCCCATCCCTTTGTCTTCCTCCCTCTCCCTCCCATCTCTTTGTCTTCCTCCCTCTCCCTTCCATCCCTTTGTCTTCCTCCCTCCCTCCCTCTCCCTCCCATCCCTTTGTCTTCCTCCCTCCCATCCCTTTGTCTTTCCTCCCTCTCCCTCCCATCTCTTTGTCTTCCTCCCTCTCCCTCCCATCCCTTTGTCTTCCTCCCTCTCCCTCCCATCCCTTTGTCTTCCTCCCTCTCCCTCCCATCTCTTTGTCTTCCTCCCTCTCCCTTCCATCCCTTTGTCTTCCTCCCTCTCCCTTCCATCCCTTTGTCTTCCTCCCTCCCTCCCTCTCCCTCCCATCCCTTTGTCTTCCTCCCTCCCATCCCTTTGTCTTCCTCCCTCTCCCTCCCATCTCTTGTCTTCCTCCCTCCCTCTCCCTCCCATCCCTTGTCTTCCTCCCTCTCCCTCCCATCCCTTTGTCTTCCTCCCTCTCCCTCCCATCCCTTGTCTTCCTCCCCTCTCCTCCCATCCCTTTGTCTTCCTCCCTCTCCCTCCCATCCCTTTGTCTTCCTCCCTCTCCCTTCCATCCCTTTGTCTTCCTCCCTCTCCCTCCCATCCCTTTGTCTTCCTCCCTCCCATCCCTTTGTCTTCCTCCCTCTCCCTCTCCCTCCCATCCCTTTGTCTTCCTCCCTCTCCCTCTCCCTCCCATCCCTTTGTCTTCCTCCCTCTCCCTCCCATCCCTTTGTCTTCCTCCCTCTCCCTCCCATCCCTTTGTCTTCCTCCCTCTCCCTCCCATCCCTTTGTCTTCCTCCCTCTCCCTCCCATCTCTTTGTCTTCCTCCCTCTCCCTCCCATCCCTTGTCTTCCTCCCTCTCCCTCCCATCCCTTTGTCTTCCTCCCTCCCATCCCTTTGTCTTCCTCCCTCTCCCTCCCATCCCTTTGTCTTCCTCCCTCTCCCTCCCATCCCTTTGTCTTCCTCCCTCTCCCTTCCATCCCTTTGTCTTCCTCCCTCTCCCTTCCATCCCTTTGTCTTCCTCCCTCTCCCTTCCATCCCTTGTCTTCCTCCCTCCCTCCCTCTCCCTCCCATCCCTTTGTCTTCCTCCCTCCCATCCCTTTGTCTTCCTCCCTCTCCCTCCCATCTCTTTGTCTTCCTCCCTCCCTCTCCCTCCCATCCCTTTGTCTTCCTCCCTCTCCCTCCCATCCCTTTGTCTTCCTCCCTCTCCCTCCCATCCCTTTGTCTTCCTCCCTCTCCCTCCCATCCCTTGTCTTCCTCCCTCTCCCTCCCATCCCTTTGTCTTCCTCCCTCTCCCTCCCATCCCTTTGTCTTCCTCCCTCTCCCTTCCATCCCTTGTCTTCCTCCCTCTCCCTCCCATCCCTTTGTCTTCCTCCCTCCCATCCCTTTGTCTTCCTCCCTCTCCCTCTCCCTCCCATCCCTTTGTCTTCCTCCCTCTCCCTCTCCCTCCCATCCCTTTGTCTTCCTCCCTCTCCCTCTCCCTCCCATCCCTTTGTCTTCCTCCCTCTCCCTCCCATCCCTTTGTCTTCCTCCCTCTCTCCTCCCATCCCTTTGTCTTCCTCCCTCTCCCTCCCATCTCTTTGTCTTCCTCCCTCTCCCTCCCATCCCTTTGTCTTCCTCCCTCTCCCTCCCATCCCTTTGTCTTCCTCCCTCCCATCCCTTTGTCTTCCTCCCTCTCCCTCCCATCCCTTTGTCTTCCTCCCTCTCCCTCCCATCCCTTTGTCTTCCTCCCTCTCCCTTCCATCCTCTTTATTTCAAATGACATTTTATTAGTCACATACGCTGAATACAACAGATGTAGTAAACCTTACAGTCAAATGCTGAATACAACAGATGTAGTAGACCTTACAGTGAAATGCTGAATACAACAGATGTAGTAGACCTTACAGTGAAATGCTGAATACAACAGATGTAGTAGACCTTACAGTGAAATGCTGAATACAACAGATGTAGTAGACCTTACAGTCAAATGCTGAATACAACAGATGTAGTAGACCTTACAGTCAAATGCTGAATACAACAGATGTAGTAGACCTTACAGTCAAATGCTGAATACAACAGATGTAGTAGACCTTACAGTGAAATGCTGAATACAACAGATGTAGTAGACCTTACAGTCAAATGCTGAATACAACAGATGTAGTAGACCTTACAGTCAAATGCTGAATACAACAGATGTAGTAGACCTTACAGTCAAATGCTTACTGACAAGCTCTTTCCCAACGATGCCTCCCTCTCCCTCTCTCCTTAAATGCTGTCCACTACAATTATCTATTACCAGTGTCCTCAGCTTCCTTAGCATCCTCAGCTTCCTTAGCTTCCTCTGTCCCTGGGCTTTTAATACTTGGCATTAAACTGTGAATTTCTGCAGTGTCTGTTTTTAAAGTGCAACAATTACTCTGGAGTCTGGCCAACCCCTTGACCACAGATACACATACAGTAGTCAGCTAACACTGCAACACAACACGAACAAAATGGCACTTATACTTTGAGATATGAGTGTGTATTGTAGCGAACTCGCTAGTGCAGAAATATAATGAACCTTACTGAACACAACACCATCGCAGCTAGAAAGCACATAGAAACACTCCACTCAACGTGTCCAAGGTGAAGCCAAGGCAGCAGAGACTTGGGGGACAGGAGGGACAACATCAGAGAGAAGATAGATGGAGATAAATAAAGAGGGAAGAGGTTCTGAAATTAGGGAAGAGGGAGAGAAAATGAGGTTGGAGAGAGTCAGATGTTTCCCCCCATTTTTTTCTTTCTGTGTTTCCATGGTAACATCAGGAGGTGAACTGCCCCATCAAAGGATAAGAGAGAGTGTGAGTGTATTCATCTGTTCCAAGAAATGAATGATGCCTAAGCCAAGTTCTGAGAAGAGAGTTGCTAAGGTCTCTGTTTCACAGAGTTAAGTACACGAAAACACGCTGCACACCGAGGGCTCCCTCAAGGCAGAGGTGTGCAGTGTGTTTTAGTAAACTCTAACTCACACTGCTGACTAAAATGTAATCAATGAGAGTTAGCAACACTGTGCTGTGTGTGTTGTTACATCTCCTCTGGAAAAGAAATGAGGTTGATGACAGAAACAGCATTCTAGGAATGACTGCAAACAAAAAGGATGTCCTCCCTCTTCCTCCATCTTCTTCCCTCTCCCCCTTACTCTCTTACACAATCTCATTCCCTCTCTTTCAAGCTCTCTCTCGATCTCTCTTAATCTCTCCCTTTCTCTCTATTGCTCTCTCTATTGCTCTCTCTATTGCTTTCTCTCTCTCTCTCTCTCTCTCTCTCTCTCTCTCTCTCTCTCTCTCATCCCCAGAAGGCACACAGACATAAAGGGGAGCTGAATAGAGGGCTGGGATGACTGTGTGTAACTAAGTGTGAGTTTTTCTTTCCCAGAATAACAGGTAAACACATGGCAGGGCTCGCTGCAGGGAGAGAGGGTGCCGTCGAACGATAAAAACACAGGGACTGGCTGCCGTGGTAACCACAGAGACAGAAAGTCTCCATGAGTTTAATCTCTGGACCACACAGGAAGAGAGAGCTGCTATTGGTGAACTGACTGATGTGTTACTGGCTCAGAATAGAATGTATGTGTGTGTGTGTAATGGAGGGATACACAACCAAATAGAACATCTGACAAATAACAAACATAACGAATAAGGAGGAATGAGCTATAGAGCTGTAGTATGAGTGGTTTGCCACAAAGCATTGACTTGTGCATGCTGTTAATTAGATGAAAGTGTGTTGGTCACGTACACTGATCTGTTAAAGCAGGTGCAGAACAAAATGCTGCAAATACAATACAAATGTAAAATAATCATAAATATCTAAACAAGAAATTGAGGAATATCTGAACGATGGTGTGTATTGACAGGTATGTACAGTTGTCGGTATATAAGGATGGACTATGTGGAGAATACAGTATGTACACCGTTTATACCAGTGGAGGCTGGTGACTTGAACAAATGACGAGGATGGGAGACTCACGGTATAGGCACACTGCCCTATCCCATCTGGACAAGAGGAATACCTATGGAAGAATGCTGTGCATTGACTATAGCACAGCATTCAACAGCATAGTATCCTCCAAGCTCATCATTAAGCTTGCGGCCCTGGGACTGAATGCCTGCCTTATGCAGCTGGGTTCTGTACTTCCTGACGGGCCGCCCCCAGGTGGTGACGGTAGGAAACAACACCTCCACTTCGCTGATCCTCAATACCGGGGCCCCACGAAGATGCGTCCTCAGCCCCCTTCTGTACTCCCTGTTCACCCATGACTGCACGGCCAGGCACGCCTCCAACTCAATCATCAAGTTTGCGGAAGACACTACAGTGGTAGGCTTGATTACCAACAACGACGAGACGGTCTACAGGGAGGAGGTGAGGGCCCTGGGATTGTGGTGCAGGAAAATAACTTCTCACTCAACGTCAACAAAACAAAAGGAGCTGATTGTGGACTTCAGGAAACAGCAGAGGGAGCACACCCCTATCCACATCGACGGGACAGCAGTGGAGAAGGTGGAAAGTTCCTCAGCATACACATCACTGACAAACTGAAATAGTCCCACCCACACAGGTAGTGTGGTGAAGTAGGCGCAACAGCACCTCTTCAACCTCAGGAGGCTGAAGAAATTTGTCTTGGCACGTAAAACCCTCACAAACTTTAACAGATGCACAATTGAAAGCATCCTCTCGGGCCGTCTCACCGCCTGGTACGGCAACACTCACCGCCCTCAACCGCAGGGCTCTCCATAGGATGGTGCGGTCTGACCAACACGTCACCAGGGGCAAACTACCTGCCCTCCAGGACACCTCCAGCACCCGATGTCACAGGAAGGCCAAAAAGATAATCTATGATAATAACCACACGAGCCACTGCCTGTTCACCCCGTTATCATCCAGAAAGCAAGGTCAGTATGGAACACTGGTCACTTTAATAATGGAACACTGGTCACTTTAATAATGGAACACTGGTCACTTTAATAATGGAACACTGGTCACTTTAATAATGGAACACTGGTCACTTTAATAATGGAACACTGGTCACTTTAATAATGGAACACTGGCCACTTTAATAATGGAACACTGGTCACTTTAATAATGGAACACTGGTCACTTTAATAATGGAACACTGGTCACTTTAATAATGGAACACTGGCCACTTTAATAATGGAACACTGGTCACTTTAATAATGGAACACTGGTCACTTTAATAATGGAACACTGGTCACTTTAATAATGGAACACTGGTCACTTTAATAATGGAACACTGGTCACTTTAATAATGGAACACTGGCCACTTTAATAATGGAACACTGGTCATTTTAATAATGGAACACTGGTCACATTAATAATGGAACACTGGTCACATTAATAATGGAACACTGGTCCCTTTAATAATGGAACACTGGTCACTTTAATAATGGAACACCAGTCACTTTAATAATGGAACACTGGCCACTTTAATAATGGAACACTGGACACTTTAATAATGGAACACCAGTCACTTTAATAATGGAACACTAGTCACATTAATAATGGAACACTGGTGACTTTAATAATGGAACACTGGTCACTTTAATAATGGAACACTGGTCACTTTAATAATGTTTACATATTTTTGCATTACTGATCTCACATGTATATACTTTATTCTATTCTATTCTACTGTTCCTTAGTCTTTGCCGCTCTGACATTGCTTGTCCAAATATTTATATATTCTTAAATCTATTTTTTACTTTAGATTTGTGTGTATTGTTGTGAAATTGTTAGATTTTACTTGTTAGATATTACTGCACTGTTGGAGCTAGAAACCCAAGCATTTTGTTACACCCGCAATAACATCTGCTAAACATGTGTACGTGACCATTAAAATTTGATTTGTACAAAACATTAGGAACACCGTCCTAAAACTGAGTTGAACAGGGGCCTTTCCAATATTCTACTATAAAGATCAGGTTATTTCAGAACATGTTCCTCTACCACTCAGGTGTTAGAGACCAATAGAGAGGGAGCAGGACATGTTCCTGTACCACTCAGGTGTTAGAGACCAATAGAGAGGGGGCAGGCCATGCTCCTGTACCACTCAGGTGTTAGAGACCAATAGAGAGGGAGCAGGCCATGCTCCTGTACCACTCAGGTGTTAGAGACCAATAGAGAGGGGGCAGGCCATGCTCCTGTACCACTCAGGTGTTAGAGACCAATAGAGAGGGAGCAGGCCATGCTCCTGTACCACTCAGGTGTTAGAGACCAATAGAGAGGGAGCAGGACATGTTCCTGTACCACTCAGGTGTTAGAGACCAATAGAGAGGGAGCAGGCCATGCTCCTGTACCACTCAGGTGTTAGAGACCAATAGAGAGGGAGGAGGACATGTTCCTCTACCACTCAGGTGTTAGAGACCAATAGAGAGGGAGCAGGACATGTTCCTCTACCACTCAGGTGTTAGAGACCAATAGAGAGGGAGCAGGACATGTTCCTCTACCACTCAGGTGTTAGAGACCAATAGAGAGGGAGCAGGACATGTTCCTGTACCACTCAGGTATTAGAGACCAATAGAGAGGGAGCAGGACATGTTCCTGTACCACTCAGGTGTTAGAGACCAATAGAGAGGGAGCAGGACATGTTCCTGTACCACTCAGGTGTTAGAGACCAATAGAGAGGGAGCAGGACATGTTCCTCTACCACTCAGGTGTTAGAGACCAATAGAGAGGGAGCAGGACATGTTCCTGTACCACTCAGGTGTTAGAGACCAATAGAGAGGGGGCAGGACATGTTCCTGTACCACTCAGGTGTTAGAGACCAATAGAGAGGGGGCAGGACATGTTCCTGTACCACTCAGGTGTTAGAGACCAATAGAGAGGGGGCAGGACATGTTCCTCTACCACTCAGGTGTTAGAGACCAATAGAGAGGGAGCAGGACATGTTCCTGTACCACTCAGGTGTTAGAGACCAATAGAGAGGGGGCAGGACATGTTCCTGTACCACTCAGGTGTTAGAGACCAATAGAGAGGGGGCAGGACATGTTCCTCTACCACTCAGGTGTTAGAGACCAATAGAGAGGGAGCAGGACATGTTCCTGTACCACTCAGGTGTTAGAGACCAATAGAGAGGGGGCAGGACATGTTCCTGTACCACTCAGGTGTTAGAGACCAATAGAGAGGGAGCAGGCCATGTTCCTCTACCACTCAGGTGTTAGAGACCAATAGAGAGGGGGCAGGACATGTTCCTGTACCACTCAGGTGTTAGAGACCAATAGAGAGGGGGCAGGACATGTTCCTCTACCACTCAGGTGTTAGAGACCAATAGAGAGGGGGCAGGACATGTTCCTGTACCACTCAGGTGTTAGAGACCAATAGAGAGGGGGCAGGACATGTTCCTCTACCACTCAGGTGTTAGAGACCAATAGAGAGGGGGCAGGCCATGCTCCTGTACCACTCAGGTGTTAGAGACCAATAGAGAGGGGGCAGGACATGTTCCTCTACCACTCAGGTGTTAGAGACCAATAGAGAGGGAGGAGGACATGTTCCTGTACCACTCAGGTGTTAGAGACCAATAGAGAGGGAGCAGGACATGTTCCTGTACCACTCAGGTGTTAGAGACCAATAGAGAGGGAGGAGGACATGTCCCTGTACCACTCAGGTGTTAGAGACCAATAGAGAGGGAGCAGGACATGTTCCTGTACCACTCAGGTGTTAGAGACCAATAGAGAGGGAGCAGGACATGTTCCTGTACCACTCAGGTGTTAGAGACCAATAGAGAGGGAGCAGGACATGTTCCTGTACCACTCAGGTATTAGAGACCAATAGAGAGGGAGCAGGCCATGCTCCTGTACCACTCAGGTGTTAGAGACCAATAGAGAGGGAGCAGGACATGCTCCTGTACCACTCAGGTGTTGGAGACCAATAGAGAGGGAGCAGGACATGTTCCTGTACCACTCAGGTGTTAGAGACCAATAGAGAGGGAGCAGGCCATGCTCCTGTACCACTCAGGTGTTAGAGACCAATAGAGAGGGAGCAGGACATGTTCCTGTACCACTCAGGTGTTAGAGACCAATAGAGAGGGAGCAGGCCATGCTCCTGTACCACTCAGGTGTTAGAGACCAATAGAGAGGGAGCAGGACATGCTCCTGTACCACTCAGGTGTTAGAGACCAATAGAGAGGGAGCAGGACATGTTCCTGTACCACTCAGGTGTTAGAGACCAATAGAGCAGGACATGTTCCTGTACCACTCAGGTGTTAGAGACCAATAGAGAGGGAGCAGGACATGCTCCTGTACCACTCAGGTGTTAGAGACCAATAGAGAGGGAGGAGGACATGTCCCTGTACCACTCAGGTGTTAGAGACCAATAGAGAGGGAGCAGGACATGTTCCTGTACCACTCAGGTGTTAGAGACCAATAGAGAGGGAGGAGGACATGTCCCTGTACCACTCAGGTGTTAGAGACCAATAGAGAGGGAGCAGGCCATGCTCCTGTACCACTCAGGTGTTAGAGACCAATAGAGAGGGAGCAGGCCATGCTCCTGTACCACTCAGGTGTTAGAGACCAATAGAGAGGGAGCAGGACATGCTCCTGTACCACTCAGGTGTTAGAGACCAATAGAGAGGGAGCAGGACATGTTCCTGTACCACTCAGGTGTTAGAGACCAATAGAGAGGGAGCAGGACATGCTCCTGTACCACTCAGGTGTTAGAGACCAATAGAGAGGGAGGAGGACATGTCCCTGTACCACTCAGGTGTTAGAGACCAATAGAGAGGGAGCAGGACATGTTCCTGTACCACTCAGGTGTTAGAGACCAATAGAGAGGGAGCAGGACATGTTCCTCTACCACTCAGGTGTTAGAGACCAATAGAGAGGGAGCAGGACATGCTCCTGTACCACTCAGGTGTTAGAGACCAATAGAGAGGAGCAGGACATGTTCCTGTACCACTCAGGTGTTAGAGACCAATAGAGAGGGAGCAGGACATGCTCCTGTACCACTCAGGTGTTGGAGACCAATAGAGAGGGAGGAGGACATGTCCCTGTACCACTCAGGTGTTAGAGACCAATAGAGAGGGAGCAGGACATGTTCCTGTACCACTCAGGTGTTAGAGACCAATAGAGGGAGCAGGACATGCTCCTGTACCACTCAGGTGTTAGAGACCAATAGAGAGGGAGGAGGACATGTCCCTGTACCACTCAGGTGTTAGAGACCAATAGAGAGGGAGCAGGACATGCTCCTGTACCACTCAGGTGTTAGAGACCAATAGAGAGGGAGCAGGACATGTTCCTGTACCACTCAGGTGTTAGAGACCAATAGAGCAGGACATGTTCCTGTACCACTCAGGTGTTAGAGACCAATAGAGAGGGAGCAGGACATGTTCCTGTACCACTCAGGTGTTAGAGACCAATAGAGAGGGAGCAGGACATGTTCCTGTACCACTCAGGTGTTAGAGACCAATAGAGAGGGAGCAGGACATGTCCCTGTACCACTCAGGTGTTAGAGACCAATAGAGAGGGAGCAGGACATGTTCCTGTACCACTCAGGTGTTAGAGACCAATAGAGAGGAGCAGGACATGTTCCTGTACCACTCAGGTGTTAGAGACCAATAGAGAGGGAGGAGGACATGTCCCTGTACCACTCAGGTGTTAGAGACCAATAGAGAGGGAGCAGGACATGTTCCTTTACCACTCAGGTGTTAGAGACCAATAGAGAGGGAGCAGGACATGTTCCTCTACCACTCAGGTGTTAGAGACCAATAGAGAGGGAGCAGGACATGCTCCTGTACCACTCAGGTGTTAGAGACCAATAGAGAGGGAGCAGGACATGTTCCTGTACCACTCAGGTGTTAGAGACCAATAGAGAGGGAGCAGGACATGCTCCTGTACCACTCAGGTGTTGGAGACCAATAGAGAGGGAGGAGGACATGTCCCTGTACCACTCAGGTGTTAGAGACCAATAGAGAGGGAGCAGGACATGTTCCTGTACCACTCAGGTGTTAGAGACCAATAGAGAGGGAGCAGGACATGCTCCTGTACCACTCAGGTGTTAGAGACCAATAGAGAGGGAGGAGGACATGTCCCTGTACCACTCAGGTGTTAGAGACCAATAGAGAGGGAGCAGGACATGTTCCTGTACCACTCAGGTGTTAGAGACCAATAGAGAGGGAGGAGGACATGTCCCTGTACCACTCAGGTGTTAGAGACCAATAGAGAGGGAGCAGGCCATGCTCCTGTACCACTCAGGTGTTAGAGACCAATAGAGAGGGAGCAGGACATGCTCCTGTACCACTCAGGTGTTAGAGACCAATAGAGAGGGAGCAGGACATGCTCCTGTACCACTCAGGTGTTAGAGACCAATAGAGAGGGAGGAGGACATGTCCCTGTACCACTCAGGTGTTAGAGACCAATAGAGAGGGAGCAGGACATGCTCCTGTACCACTCAGGTGTTAGAGACCAATAGAGAGGGAGGAGGACATGTCCCTGTACCACTCAGGTGTTAGAGACCAATAGAGAGGGAGCAGGACATGCTCCTGTACCACTCAGGTGTTAGAGACCAATAGAGAGGGAGGAGGACATGTCCCTGTACCACTCAGGTGTTAGAGACCAATAGAGAGGGAGCAGGACATGCTCCTGTACCACTCAGGTGTTAGAGACCAATAGAGAGGGAGCAGGCCATGTTCCTGTACCACTCAGGTGTTAGAGACCAATAGAGAGGGAGCAGGACATGTTCCTGTACCACTCAGGTGTTAGAGACCAATAGAGAGGGAGCAGGACATGTTCCTGAACCACTCAGGTGTTAGAGACCAATAGAGAGGGAGCAGGACATGCTCCTGTACCACTCAGGTGTTGGAGACCAATAGAGAGGGAGCAGGACATGTTCCTGTACCACTCAGGTGTTAGAGACCAATAGAGAGGGAGCAGGACATGCTCCTGTACCACTCAGGTGTTAGAGACCAATAGAGAGGGAGGAGGACATGTCCCTGTACCACTCAGGTGTTAGAGACCAATAGAGAGGGAGCAGGACATGCTCCTGTACCACTCAGGTGTTAGAGACCAATAGAGAGGGAGCAGGACATGCTCCTGTACCACTCAGGTGTTAGAGACCAATAGAGAGGGAGGAGGACATGTCCCTGTACCACTCAGGTGTTAGAGACCAATAGAGAGGGAGCAGGACATGCTCCTGTACCACTCAGGTGTTAGAGACCAATAGAGAGGGAGCAGGACATGTTCCTGTACCACTCAGGTGTTAGAGACCAATAGAGAGGGAGCAGGACATGCTCCTGTACCACTCAGGTGTTAGAGACCAATAGAGAGGGAGGAGGACATGTCCCTGTACCACTCAGGTGTTAGAGACCAATAGAGAGGGAGGAGGACATGTTCCTGAACCACTCAGGTGTTAGAGACCAATAGAGAGGGAGCAGGACATGCTCCTGTACCACTCAGGTGTTGGAGACCAATAGAGAGGGAGGAGGACATGTCCCTGTACCACTCAGGTGTTAGAGACCAATAGAGAGGGAGGAGGACATGTTCCTATACCACTCAGGTGTTAGAGACCAATAGAGAGGGAGCAGGACATGTTCCTGTACCACTCAGGTGTTAGAGACCAATAGAGAGGGAGCAGGACATGTTCCTGTACCACTCAGGTGTTAGAGACCAATAGAGAGGGGGCAGGACATGCTCCTGTACTACTCAGGTGTTAGAGACCAATAGAGAGGGAGCAGGACATGTTCCTGTACCACTCAGGTGTTAGAGACCAATAGAGCAGGCCATGCTCCTGTACCACTCAGGTGTTAGAGACCAATAGAGGAGGACATGTTCCTGTACCACTCAGGTGTTAGAGACCAATAGAGAGGGAGCAGGCCATGTTCCTGTACCACTCAGGTGTTAGAGACCAATAGAGAGGGAGGAGGACATGTTCCTGTACCACTCAGGTGTTAGAGACCAATAGAGAGGGAGCAGGACATGTTCCTGTACCACTCAGGTGTTAGAGACCAATGGAGAGGGAGCAGGACATGCTCCTGTACCACTCAGGTGTTAGAGACCAATAGAGAGGGAGCAGGACATGCTCCTGTACCACTCAGGTGTTGGAGACCAATAGAGAGGGAGCAGGACATGTTCCTCTACCACTCAGGTGTTAGAGACCAATAGAGCAGGCCATGCTCCTGTACCACTCAGGTGTTAGAGACCAATAGAGAGGGAGCAGGACATGTTTCTGTACCACTCAGGTGTTAGAGACCAATAGAGCAGGACATGTTCCTATACCACTCAGGTGTTAGAGACCAATAGAGAGGGAGCAGGACATGTTCCTGTACCACTCAGGTGTTAGAGACCAATAGAGAGGGAGCAGGACATGTTCCTGTACCACTCAGGTGTTAGAGACCAATAGAGAGGGAGGAGGACATGTCCCTGTACCACTCAGGTGTTAGAGACCAATAGAGAGGGAGCAGGACATGTTCCTGTACCACTCAGGTGTTAGAGACCAATAGAGAGGGAGGAGGACATGTCCCTGTACCACTCAGGTGTTAGAGACCAATAGAGAGGGAGCAGGACATGTTCCTGTACCACTCAGGTGTTAGAGACCAATAGAGAGGGAGCAGGACATGTTCCTGTACCACTCAGGTGTTAGAGACCAATAGAGAGGGAGCAGGACATGCTCCTGTACCACTCAGGTGTTGGAGACCAATAGAGAGGGAGCAGGACATGTTCCTGTACC
The DNA here is from genome assembly GCF_036934945.1 of Oncorhynchus masou masou. NCBI lineage: Eukaryota > Metazoa > Chordata > Actinopteri > Salmoniformes > Salmonidae > Oncorhynchus > Oncorhynchus masou. The sequence continues at coordinate 68,400 of NW_027005086.1, forward strand.
ACTCAGGTGTTAGAGACCAATAGAGAGGGAGCAGGACATGCTCCTGTACCACTCAGGTGTTGGAGACCAATAGAGAGGGAGCAGGACATGCTCCTGTACCACTCAGGTGTTAGAGACCAATAGAGCAGGACATGTTCCTGTACCACTCAGGTGTTAGAGACCAATAGAGAGGGAGCAGGACATGCTCCTGTACCACTCAGGTGTTAGAGACCAATAGAGAGGGAGGAGGACATGTCCCTGTACCACTCAGGTGTTAGAGACCAATAGAGAGGGAGCAGGACATGTTCCTGTACCACTCAGGTGTTAGAGACCAATAGAGAGGGAGCAGGACATGTTCCTCTACCACTCAGGTGTTAGAGACCAATAGAGAGGGAGCAGGACATGCTCCTGTACCACTCAGGTGTTAGAGACCAATAGAGAGGGAGCAGGACATGTTCCTGTACCACTCAGGTGTTAGAGACCAATAGAGAGGGAGCAGGACATGCTCCTGTACCACTCAGGTGTTGGAGACCAATAGAGAGGGAGGAGGACATGTCCCTGTACCACTCAGGTGTTAGAGACCAATAGAGAGGGAGCAGGACATGTTCCTGTACCACTCAGGTGTTAGAGACCAATAGAGCAGGACATGTTCCTGTACCACTCAGGTGTTAGAGACCAATAGAGAGGGAGCAGGACATGTCCCTGTACCACTCAGGTGTTGGAGACCAATAGAGAGGGAGCAGGACATGCTCCTGTACCACTCAGGTGTTAGAGACCAATAGAGAGGGAGGAGGACATGTCCCTGTACCACTCAGGTGTTAGAGACCAATAGAGAGGGAGCAGGACATGTTCCTGTACCACTCAGGTGTTAGAGACCAATAGAGAGGGAGGAGGACATGTCCCTGTACCACTCAGGTGTTAGAGACCAATAGAGAGGGAGCAGGCCATGCTCCTGTACCACTCAGGTGTTAGAGACCAATATAGAGGGAGAAGGCCATGCTCCTGTACCACTCAGGTGTTAGAGACCAATAGAGAGGGAGCAGGACATGCTCCTGTACCACTCAGGTGTTAGAGACCAATAGAGAGGGAGCAGGACATGTTCCTGTACCACTCAGGTGTTAGAGACCAATAGAGAGGGAGGAGGACATGTCCCTGTACCACTCAGGTGTTAGAGACCAATAGAGAGGAGCAGGACATGCTCCTGTACCACTCAGGTGTTAGAGACCAATAGAGCAGGACATGCTCCTGTACCACTCAGGTGTTAGAGACCAATAGAGCAGGACATGTTCCTGTACCACTCAGGTGTTAGAGACCAATAGAGAGGGAGCAGGACATGCTCCTGTACCACTCAGGTGTTAGAGACCAATAGAGCAGGACATGCTCCTGTACCACTCAGGTGTTAGAGACCAATAGAGCAGGACATGTTCCTGTACCACTCAGGTGTTAGAGACCAATAGAGAGGGAGCAGGACATGCTCCTGTACCACTCAGGTGTTAGAGACCAATAGAGAGGGAGCAGGACATGTTCCTATACCACTCAGGTGTTAGAGACCAATAGAGAGGGAGCAGGACATGTTCCTGTACCACTCAGGTGTTAGAGACCAATAGAGAGGGGGCAGGACATGCTCCTGTACCACTCAGGTGTTAGAGACCAATAGAGAGGGAGCAGGACATGCTCCTGTACCACTCAGGTGTTAGAGACCAATAGAGAGGGAGCAGGCCATGTTCCTGTACCACTCAGGTGTTAGAGACCAATAGAGAGGGGGCAGGACATGTTCCTCTACCACTTAGGTGTTAGAGACCAATAGAGCAGGACATGTTCCTGTACCACTCAGGTGTTAGAGACCAATAGAGAGGGAGCAGGACATGCTCCTGTACCACTCAGGTGTTAGAGACCAATAGAGCAGGACATGTTCCTGTACCACTCAGGTGTTAGAGACCAATAGAGAGGGAGCAGGACATGTTCCTGTACCACTCAGGTGTTAGAGACCAATAGAGAGGGGGCAGGACATGTTCCTCTACCACTCAGGTGTTAGAGACCAATAGAGAGGGAGCAGGACATGTCCCTGTACCACTCAGGTGTTAGAGACCAATAGAGAGGGAGCAGGCCATGCTCCTGTACCACTCAGGTGTTAGAGACCAATAGAGAGGGAGCAGGACATGTTCCTGTACCACTCAGGTGTTAGAGACCAATAGAGAGGGAGCAGGACATGCTCCTGTACCACTCAGGTGTTGGAGACCAATAGAGAGGGAGCAGGACATGCTCCTGTACCACTCAGGTGTTAGAGACCAATAGAGAGGGAGCAGGACATGTTCCTGTACCACTCAGGTGTTAGAGACCAATAGAGGAGGACATGTTCCTGTACCACTCAGGTGTTAGAGACCAATAGAGAGGGAGCAGGACATGTTCCTGTACCACTCAGGTGTTAGAGACCAATAGAGAGGAGCAGGACATGTTCCTGTACCACTCAGGTGTTAGAGACCAATAGAGAGGAGCAGGCCATGCTCCTGTACCACTCAGGTGTTAGAGACCAATAGAGAGGGAGCAGGACATGTTCCTGTACCACTCAGGTGTTAGAGACCAATAGAGAGGGAGCAGGACATGTTCCTGTACCACTCAGGTGTTAGAGACCAATAGAGAGGGAGCAGGACATGTTCCTGTACCACTCAGGTGTTAGAGACCAATAGAGAGGGAGCAGGACATGCTCCTGTACCACTCAGGTGTTGGAGACCAATAGAGAGGGAGCAGGACATGTTCCTGTACCACTCAGGTGTTAGAGACCAATAGAGAGGGAGCAGGACATGTCCCTGTACCACTCAGGTGTTAGAGACCAATAGAGAGGGAGCAGGACATGTTCCTGTACCACTCAGGTGTTAGAGACCAATAGAGAGGGAGCAGGACATGCTCCTGTACCACTCAGGTGTTAGAGACCAATAGAGAGGGAGGAGGACATGTCCCTGTACCACTCAGGTGTTAGAGACCAATAGAGAGGGAGCAGGACATGTTCCTGTACCACTCAGGTGTTAGAGACCAATAGAGAGGGAGCAGGACATGCTCCTGTACCACTCAGGTGTTGGAGACCAATAGAGAGGGAGGAGGACATGTCCCTGTACCACTCAGGTGTTAGAGACCAATAGAGAGGGAGGAGGACATGTCCCTGTACCACTCAGGTGTTAGAGACCAATAGAGCAGGACATGCTCCTGTACCACTCAGGTATTAGAGACCAATAGAGAGGGGGCAGGACATGCTCCTGTACCACTCAGGTGTTAGAGACCAATAGAGAGGGAGCAGGCCATGTTCCTCTACCACTCAGGTGTTAGAGACCAATAGAGAGGGAGGAGGACATGTTCCTGTACCACTCAGGTGTTAGAGACCAATAGAGAGGGAGCAGGACATGCTCCTGTACCACTCAGGTATTAGAGACCAATAGAGAGGGGGCAGGACATGCTCCTGTACCACTCAGGTGTTAGAGACCAATAGAGAGGGAGCAGGCCATGTTCCTGTACCACTCAGGTGTTAGAGACCAATAGAGAGGGAGCAGGACATGTTCCTGTACCACTCAGGTGT
>NW_027005086.1:72446-89946 GCF_036934945.1 Oncorhynchus masou masou
GGTATAGGAACATGTCCTGCTCCCTCTCTATTGGTCTCTAACACCTGAGTGGTACAGGAACATGTCCTGCCCCCTCTCTATTGGTCTCTAACACCTGAGTGGTATAGGAACATGTCCTGCCCCCTCTCTATTGGTCTCTAACACCTGAGTGGTACAGGAACATGTCCTGCCCCCTCTCTATTGGTCTCTAACACCTGAGTGGTACAGGAGCACGGCCTGCTCCCTCTCTATTGGTCTCTAACACCTGAGTGGTACAGGAGCACGGCCTGCTCCCTCTCTATTGGTCTCTAACACCTGAGTGGTACAGGAGCACGGCCTGCTCCCTCTCTATTGGTCTCTAACACCTGAGTGGTACAGGAGCACGGCCTGCTCCCTCTCTATTGGTCTCTAACACCTGAGTGGTACAGGAGCACGGCCTGCTCCCTCTCTATTGGTCTCTAACACCTGAGTGGTACAGGAGCACGGCCTGCTCCCTCTCTATTGGTCTCTAACACCTGAGTGGTACAGGAACATGTCCTGCCCCCTCTCTATTGGTCTCTAACACCTGAGTGGTACAGGAACATGTCCTGCCCCCTCTCTATTGGTCTCTAACACCTGAGTGGTAGAGGAACATGTCCTGCTCCCTCTCTATTGGTCTCTAACACCTGAGTGGTACAGGAGCATGGCCTGCTCCCTCTCTATTGGTCTCTAACACCTGAGTGGTACAGGAACATGTCCTGCTCCCTCTCTATTGGTCTCTAACACCTGAGTGGTATAGGAACATGTCCTGCTCTATTGGTCTCTAACACCTGAGTGGTAGAGGAGCATGGCCTGCTCCCTCTCTATTGGTCTCTAACACCTGAGTGGTACAGGAACATGTCCTGCTCTATTGGTCTCTAACACCTGAGTGGTACAGGAGCATGGCCTGCTCCCTCTCTATTGGTCTCTAACACCTGAGTGGTACAGGAACATGTCCTGCTCTATTGGTCTCTAACACCTGAGTGGTAGAGGAACATGTCCTCCTCCCTCTCTATTGGTCTCTAACACCTGAGTGGTACAGGAACATGTCCTGCTCCCTCTCTATTGGTCTCTAACACCTGAGTGGTACAGGGACATGTCCTGCTCCCTCTCTATTGGTCTCTAACACCTGAGTGGTATAGGAACATGTCCTGCTCCCTCTCTATTGGTCTCTAACACCTGAGTGGTACAGGGACATGTCCTGCTCCCTCTCTATTGGTCTCTAACACCTGAGTGGTACAGGAACATGTCCTGCTCCCTCTCTATTGGTCTCTAACACCTGAGTGGTAGAGGAACATGTCCTGCTCCCTCTCTATTGGTCTCTAACACCTGAGTGGTATAGGAACATGTCCTGCTCCCTCTCTATTGGTCTCTAACACCTGAGTGGTAGAGGAACATGTCCTGCTCTATTGGTCTCTAACACCTGAGTGGTACAGGAACATGTCCTGCTCCCTCTCTATTGGTCTCTAACACCTGAGTGGTATAGGAACATGTCCTGCTCCCTCTCTATTGGTCTCTAACACCTGAGTGGTACAGGAACATGTCCTGCTCTATTGGTCTCTAACACCTGAGTGGTAGAGGAACATGTCCTGCTCCCTCTCTATTGGTCTCTAACACCTGAGTGGTAGAGGAACATGTCCTCCTCCCTCTCTATTGGTCTCTAACACCTGAGTGGTACAGGAACATGTCCTGCCCCCTCTCTATTGGTCTCTAACACCTGAGTGGTACAGGAACATGTCCTGCCCCCTCTCTATTGGTCTCTAACACCTGAGTGGTACAGGAACATGTCCTGCTCCCTCTCTATTGGTCTCTAACACCTGAGTGGTACAGGAACATGTCCTGCTCCCTCTCTATTGGTCTCTAACACCTGAGTGGTACAGGAGCACGGCCTGCTCCCTCTCTATTGGTCTCTAACACCTGAGTGGTACAGGAGCACGGCCTGCTCCCTCTCTATTGGTCTCTAACACCTGAGTGGTACAGGAGCACGGCCTGCTCCCTCTCTATTGGTCTCTAACACCTGAGTGGTACAGGAGCACGGCCTGCTCCCTCTCTATTGGTCTCTAACACCTGAGTGGTACAGGAGCACGGCCTGCTCCTCTCTATTGGTCTCTAACACCTGAGTGGTACAGGAACATGTCCTGCCCCCTCTCTATTGGTCTCTAACACCTGAGTGGTACAGGAACATGTCCTGCCCCCTCTCTATTGGTCTCTAACACCTGAGTGGTAGAGGAACATGTCCTGCTCCCTCTCTATTGGTCTCTAACACCTGAGTGGTACAGGAGCATGGCCTGCTCCCTCTCTATTGGTCTCTAACACCTGAGTGGTACAGGAACATGTCCTGCTCCCTCTCTATTGGTCTCTAACACCTGAGTGGTATAGGAACATGTCCTGCTCTATTGGTCTCTAACACCTGAGTGGTAGAGGAGCATGTCCTGCTCCCTCTCTATTGGTCTCTAACACCTGAGTGGTACAGGAACATGTCCTGCTCTATTGGTCTCTAACACCTGAGTGGTACAGGAGCATGGCCTGCTCCCTCTCTATTGGTCTCTAACACCTGAGTGGTACAGGAACATGTCCTGCTCTATTGGTCTCTAACACCTGAGTGGTAGAGGAACATGTCCTCCTCCCTCTCTATTGGTCTCTAACACCTGAGTGGTAGAGGAACATGTCCTGCTCTATTGGTCTCTAACACCTGAGTGGTAGAGGAACATGTCCTCCTCCCTCTCTATTGGTCTCTAACACCTGAGTGGTACAGGAACATGTCCTGCTCCCTCTCTATTGGTCTCTAACACCTGAGTGGTACAGGGACATGTCCTGCTCCCTCTCTATTGGTCTCTAACACCTGAGTGGTATAGGAACATGTCCTGCTCCCTCTCTATTGGTCTCTAACACCTGAGTGGTACAGGGACATGTCCTGCTCCCTCTCTATTGGTCTCTAACACCTGAGTGGTACAGGAACATGTCCTGCTCCCTCTCTATTGGTCTCTAACACCTGAGTGGTAGAGGAACATGTCCTGCTCCCTCTCTATTGGTCTCTAACACCTGAGTGGTATAGGAACATGTCCTGCTCCCTCTCTATTGGTCTCTAACACCTGAGTGGTAGAGGAACATGTCCTGCTCTATTGGTCTCTAACACCTGAGTGGTACAGGAGCATGGCCTGCTCCCTCTCTATTGGTCTCTAACACCTGAGTGGTACAGGAACATGTCCTGCTCTATTGGTCTCTAACACCTGAGTGGTAGAGGAACATGTCCTGCTCCCTCTCTATTGGTCTCTAACACCTGAGTGGTAGAGGAACATGTCCTCCTCCCTCTCTATTGGTCTCTAACACCTGAGTGGTACAGGAACATGTCCTGCCCCCTCTCTATTGGTCTCTAACACCTGAGTGGTACAGGAACATGTCCTGCCCCCTCTCTATTGGTCTCTAACACCTGAGTGGTACAGGAACATGTCCTGCTCCCTCTCTATTGGTCTCTAACACCTGAGTGGTACAGGAACATGTCCTGCTCCCTCTCTATTGGTCTCTAACACCTGAGTGGTACAGGAGCATGTCCTGCCCCCTCTCTATTGGTCTCTAACACCTGAGTGGTACAGGAGCATGGCCTGCCCCCTCTCTATTGGTCTCTAACACCTGAGTGGTAGAGGAACATGTCCTGCTCCCTCTCTATTGGTCTCTAACACCTGAGTGGTAGAGGAACATGTCCTGCTCCCTCTCTATTGGTCTCTAACACCTGAGTGGTACAGGAACATGTCCTCCCCCCTCTCTATTGGTCTCTAACACCTGAGTGGTAGAGGAACATGTCCTGCTCCCTCTCTATTGGTCTCTAACACCTGAGTGGTAGAGGAACATGTCCTGCTCCCTCTCTATTGGTCTCTAACACCTGAGTGGTAGAGGAACATGTCCTGCTCCCTCTCTATTGGTCTCTAACACCTGAGTGGTAGAGGAACATGTCCTGCTCCCTCTCTATTGGTCTCTAACACCTGAGTGGTACAGGAACATGTCCTGCCCCCTCTCTATTGGTCTCTAACACCTGAGTGGTACAGGAACATGTCCTGCTCCCTCTCTAACACCTGAGTGGTAGAGGAACATGTCCTGCCCCCTCTCTATTGGTCTCTAACACCTGAGTGGTACGGGAACATGTTCTGAAATAACCCGATCTTTATAGTAGAATATTGGAAAGGTCCCTGTTCAACTCAGTTTTAGGACGGTGTTCCTAATGTTTTGTACAAATCAAATCACATTTTAATGGTCGCGTACACATGTTTAGCAGATGTTATTGCGGGTGTAACAAAATGCTTGGGTTTCTAGCTCCAACAGTGCAGTAATATCTAACAAGTAAAATCTAACAATTTCACAACAATACACACAAATCTAAAGTAAAAAATAGATTTAAGAATATATAAATATTTGGACAAGCAATGTCAGAGCGGCATAGACTAAGGAACAGTAGAATAGAATAGAATAAAGTATATACATGTGAGATCAGTAATGCAAAAATATGTAAACATTATTAAAGGGACCAGTGTTCCATTATTAATGTGACCAGTGTTCCATTATTAAAGTGACCAGTGTTCCATTATTAAAGTGACCAGTGTTCCATTATTAAAGTGACCAGTGTTCCATTATTAAAGTGACCAGTGTTCCATTATTAAAGTGACCAGTGTTCCATTATTAAAGTGGCCAGTGTTCCATTATTAAAGTGACCCGTGATTCCAAGTCCATGTATATAGGGCTGCAGCCTCTAATGTGCTATTGATGGCTATTTAACAGTCTGATGGCAATGAAGATAGGTGTTTTTTAGTCTCTTGGTCCCAGCTTTGATGCACCTATACTGACCTTGCTTTCTGGATGATAACGGGGTGAACAGGCAGTGGCTCGTGTGGTTATTATCATAGATTATCTTTTTGGCCTTCCTGTGACATCGGGTGCTGGAGGTGTCCTGGAGGGCAGGTAGTTTGCCCCCGGTGATGTGTTGGGCAGACCGCACCATCCTATGGAGAGCCCTGCGGTTGAGGGCGGTGAGTGTTGCCGTACCAGGCGGTGAGACGGCCCGAGAGGATGCTTTCAATTGTGCATCTGTTAAAGTTTGTGAGGGTTTTACGTGCCAAGACAAATTTCTTCAGCCTCCTGAGGTTGAAGAGGTGCTGTTGCGCCTACTTCACCACACTACCTGTGTGGGTGGGACTATTTCAGTTTGTCAGTGATGTGTATGCTGAGGAACTTTCCACCTTCTCCACTGCTGTCCCGTCGATGTGGATAGGGGTGTGCTCCCTCTGCTGTTTCCTGAAGTCCACAATCAGCTCCTTTTGTTTTGTTGACGTTGAGTGAGAAGTTATTTTCCTGACACCACACTCCGAGGGCCCTCACCTCCTCCCTGTAGACCGTCTCATCGTTGTTGGTAATCAAGCCTACCACTGTAGTGTCTTCCGCAAACTTGATGATTGAGTTGGAGGCGTGCCTGGCCATGCAGTCATGGGTGAACAGGGAGTACAGAAGGGGGCTGAGCACGCATCCTCGTGGGGCCCCGGTATTGAGGATCAGCGAAGTGGAGGTGTTGTTTCCTACCGTCACCACCTGGGGGCGGCCCGTCAGGAAGTACAGAACCCAGCTGCATAAGGCAGGCATTCAGTCCCAGGGCCGCAAGCTTAATGATGAGCTTGGAGGATACTATGGTGTTGAATGCTGTGCTATAGTCAATGCACAGCATTCTTCCATAGGTATTTCTCTTGTCCAGATGGGATAGGGCAGTGTACCTATACCGTGAGTCTCCCATCCTCGTCATTTGTTCAAGTCACCACCCTCCACTGGTATAAACGGTGTACATACTGTATTCTCCACATAGTCCATCCTTATATACCGACAACTGTACATACCTGTCAATACACACCACGTGTTTGTAATTGATCGTTCAGATATTCCTCGATTTCTTGTTTAGATATTTATGATTATTTTACATTTGTATTGTATTTGCAGCATTTTGTTCTGCACCTGCTTTAACAGATCAGTGTACGTGACCAACACACTTTCATCTAATTAACAGCATGCACAAGTCAATGCTTTGTGGCAAACCGCTCATACTACAGCTCTATAGCTCATTCCTCCTTATTCGTTATGTTTGTTATTTGTCAGATGTTCTATTTGGTTGTGTATCCCTCCATTACACACACACACATACATTCTGAGCCAGTAACTCATCAGTCAGTTCACCAATAGCAGCTCTCTCTTCCTGTGTGGTCCAGAGATTAAACTCATGGAGACTTTCTGTCTCTGTGGTTACCACGGCAGCCAGTCCCTGTGTTTTTATCGTTCGACGGCACCCTCTCTCCCTGCAGCGAGCCCTGCCATGTGTTTACCTGTTATTCTGGGAAAGAAAAACTCACACTTAGTTACACACAGTCATCCCAGCCCTCTATTCAGCTCCCCTTTATGTCTGTGTGCCTTCTGGGGGGGGGAGGGAGGGAGGGAGGGAGGGAGGGAGGGAGGAGAGAGAGAGAGAGAGAGAGAGAGAGAGAGAGAGAGAGAGAGAGAGAGAGAGAGAGAGAGAGAGAGAGAGAGAGAGAGAGAGAGAGAGAGAGAGAGAGAGAGAGAGAGAGAGGAGAGAGTCAGAGAGAGGGAGAGAGAGAGAGAGAGAGAGAGAGAGAGAGAGGAGAGAGAGAGAGAGAGAGGAGTCAGAGAGAGGGAGAGAGAGTGAGAGAGAGAGAGAGAGAGAGAGAGAGGGAGAGAGAGAGAGAGAGAGAGGAGTCAGAGAGAGGGAGAGAGAGAGAGAGAGAGAGAGAGAGAGAGAGAGAGAGAGGAGTCAGAGAGAGGGAGAGAGAGAGAGAGAGAGAGAGAGAGAGAGAGAGAGAGAGAGAGGAGTCAGAGAGAGGGGGAGAGAGAGAGAGAGAGAGAGAGAGAGAGAGAGAGAGATGGAGAGAGAGAGAGAGAGAGATGGAGAGAGAGCTTGAAAGAGAGGGAATGAGAAAGAGTAAGGGGGAGAGGGAAGAAGATGGAGGAAGAGGGAGGACATCCTTTTTGTTTGCAGTCATTCCTAGAATGCTGTTTCTGTCATCAACCTCATTTCTTTTCCAGAGGAGATGTAACAACACACACAGCACAGTGTTGCTAACTCTCATTGATTACATTTTAGTCAGCAGTGTGAGTTAGAGTTTACTAAAACACACTGCACACCTCTGCCTTGAGGGAGCCCTCGGTGTGCAGCATGTGTTTTTGTGTACTTAACTCTGTGAAACAGAGACCTTAGCAACTCTCTTCTCAGAACTTGGCTTAGGCATCATTCATTTCTTGGAACAGATGAATACACTCACACTCTCTCTTATCCTTTGATGGGGCAGTTCACCTCCTGATGTTACCATGGAAACACAGAAAGAAAAAAATGGGGGGAAACATCTGACTCTCTCCAACCTCATTTTCTCTCCCTCTTCCCTAATTTCAGAACCTCTTCCCTCTTTATTTATCTCCATCTATCTTCTCTCTGATGTTGTCCCTCCTGTCCCCCAAGTCTCTGCTGCCTTGGCTTCACCTTGGACACGTTGAGTGGAGTGTTTCTATGTGCTTTCTAGCTGCGATGGTGTTGTGTTCAGTAAGGTTCATTATATTTCTGCACTAGCGAGTTCGCTACAATACACACTCATATCTCATAGTATAAGTGCCATTTTGTTCGTGTTGTGTTGCAGTGTTAGCTGACTACTGTATGTGTATCTGTGGTCAAGGGGTTGGCCAGACTCCAGAGTAATTGTTGCACTTTAAAAACAGACACTGCAGAAATTCACAGTTTAATGCCAAGTATTAAAAGCCCAGGGACAGAGGAAGCTAAGGAAGCTGAGGATGCTAAGGAAGCTGAGGACGCTGGTAATAGATAATTGTAGTGGACAGCATTTAAGGAGAGAGGGAGAGGGAGGCATCGTTGGGAAAGAGCTTGTCAGTAAGCATTTGACTGTAAGGTCTACTACATCTGTTGTATTCAGCATTTGACTGTAAGGTCTACTACATCTGTTGTATTCAGCATTTGACTGTAAGGTCTACTACATCTGTTGTATTCAGCATTTGACTGTAAGGTCTACTACATCTGTTGTATTCAGCATTTGACTGTAAGGTCTACTACATCTGTTGTATTCAGCATTTGACTGTAAGGTCTACTACATCTGTTGTATTCAGCATTTGACTGTAAGGTCTACTACATCTGTTGTATTCAGGATTTGACTGTAAGATCTACTACATCTGTTGTATTCAGCATTTGACTGTAAGGTCTACTACATCTGTTGTATTCAGCATTTGACTGTAAGGTCTACTACATCTGTTGTATTCAGCATTTGACTGTAAGGTCTACTACATCTGTTGTATTCAGCATTTGACTGTAAGGTTTACTACATCTGTTGTATTCAGCGTATGTGACTAATAAAATGTCATTTGAAATAAAGAGGGATGGAAGGGAGAGGGAGGAAGACAAAGGGATGGGAGGGAGAGGGAGGAAGACAAAGGGATGGGAGGGAGAGGGAGGAAGACAAAGGGATGGGAGGGAGGAAGACAAAGGGATGGGAGGGAGAGGGAGGAAGACAAAGGGATGGGAGGGAGAGGGAGGAAGACAAAGGGATGGGAGGGAGAGGGAGGAAGACAAAGGGATGGGAGGGAGGAAGACAAAGGGATGGGAGGGAGAGGGAGGAAGACAAAGGGATGGGAGGGAGAGGGAGGAAGACAAAGAGATGGGAGGGAGAGGGAGGAAGACAAAGGGATGGGAGGGAGAGGGAGGAAGACAAAGGGATGGGAGGGAGAGGGAGGAAGACAAAGGGATGGGAGGGAGGAAGACAAAGGGATGGGAGGGAGAGGGAGGAAGACAAAGGGATGGGAGGAAGGAAGACAAAGGGATGGGAGGGAGAGGGAGGAAGACAAAGGGATGGGAGGGAGAGGGAGGAAGACAAAGGGATGGGAGGGAGGAAGACAAAGGGATGGGAGGGAGAGGGAGGAAGACAAAGGGATGGGAGGAAGGAAGACAAAGGGATGGGAGGGAGAGGGAGGAAGACAAAGGGATGGAAGGGAGAGGGAGGAAGACAAAGGGATGGGAGGGAGAGGGAGGAAGACAAAGAGATGGGAGGGAGAGGGAGGAAGACAAAGGGATGGGAGGGAGAGGGAGGGAGGAAGACAAAGGGATGGGAGGGAGAGGGAGGGAGGAAGACAAAGGGATGGGAGGGAGAGGGAGGAAGACAAAGAGATGGGAGGGAGAGGGAGGAAGACAAAGGGATGGGAGGGAGAGGGAGGAAGACAAAGGGATGGAAGGGAGAGGGAGGAAGACAAAGGGATGGGAGGGAGAGGGAGGAAGACAAAGGGATGGGAGGGAGAGGGAGGAAGACAAAGAGATGGGAGGGAGAGGGAGGAAGACAAAGGGATGGGAGGGAGGAAGACAAAGGGATGGAAGGGAGAGGGAGGAAGACAAAGGGATGGGAGGGAGGAAGACAAAGGGATGGGAGGGAGAGGGAGGAAGACAAAGGGATGGGAGGGAGAGGGAGGAAGACAAAGGGATGGGAGGGAGAGGGAGGAAGACAAAGGGATGGGAGGGAGGAAGACAAAGGGATGGGAGGGAGAGGGAGGAAGACAAAGGGATGGGAGGGAGAGGGAGGAAGACAAAGAGATGGGAGGGAGAGGGAGGAAGACAAGGGATGGGAGGGAGAGGGAGGAAGACAAAGGGATGGGAGGGAGAGGGAGGAAGACAAAGGGATGGGAGGGAGGAAGACAAAGGGATGGGAGGGAGAGGGAGGAAGACAAAGGGATGGGAGGAAGGAAGACAAAGGGATGGGAGGGAGAGGGAGGAAGACAAAGGGATGGGAGGGAGAGGGAGGAAGACAAAGGGATGGGAGGGAGGAAGACAAAGGGATGGGAGGGAGAGGGAGGAAGACAAAGGGATGGGAGGAAGGAAGACAAAGGGATGGGAGGGAGAGGGAGGAAGACAAAGGGATGGAAGGGAGAGGGAGGAAGACAAAGGGATGGGAGGGAGAGGGAGGAAGACAAAGAGATGGGAGGGAGAGGGAGGAAGACAAAGGGATGGGAGGGAGAGAGAGGGAGGAAGACAAAGGGATGGGAGGGAGAGGGAGGAAGACAAAGAGATGGGAGGGAGAGGGAGGAAGACAAAGGGATGGGAGGGAGAGGGAGGAAGACAAAGGGATGGAAGGGAGAGGGAGGAAGACAAAGGGATGGGAGGGAGAGGGAGGAAGACAAAGAGATGGGAGGGAGAGGGAGGAAGACAAAGAGATGGGAGGGAGAGGGAGGAAGACAAAGGGATGGGAGGGAGGAAGACAAAGGGATGGAAGGGAGAGGGAGGAAGACAAAGGGATGGGACGGAGAGGGAGGAAGACAAAGAGATGGGAGGGAGAGGGAGGAAGACAAAGAGATGGGAGGGAGAGGGAGGAAGACAAAGGGATGGGAGGGAGAGGGAGGAAGACAAAGAGATGGGAGGGAGAGGGAGGAAGACAAAGGGATGGGAGGGAGGAAGACAAAGGGATGGAAGGGAGAGGGAGGAAGACAAAGGGATGGGAGGGAGGAAGACAAAGGGATGGGAGGGAGAGGGAGGAAGACAAAGGGATGGGAGGGAGAGGGAGGAAGACAAAGGGATGGGAGGGAGAGGGAGGAAGACAAAGGGATGGGAGGGAGGAAGACAAAGGGATGGGAGGGAGAGGGAGGAAGACAAAGGGATGGGAGGGAGAGGGAGGAAGACAAAGAGATGGGAGGGAGAGGGAGGAAGACAAAGGGATGGGAGGGAGAGGGAGGAAGACAAAGGGATGGGAGGGAGAGGGAGGAAGACAAAGGGATGGGAGGGAGGAAGACAAAGGGATGGGAGGGAGAGGGAGGAAGACAAAGGGATGGGAGGAAGGAAGACAAAGGGATGGGAGGGAGAGGGAGGAAGACAAAGGGATGGGAGGGAGAGGGAGGAAGACAAAGGGATGGGAGGGAGGAAGACAAAGGGATGGGAGGGAGAGGGAGGAAGACAAAGGGATGGGAGGAAGGAAGACAAAGGGATGGGAGGGAGAGGGAGGAAGACAAAGGGATGGAAGGGAGAGGGAGGAAGACAAAGGGATGGGAGGGAGAGGGAGGAAGACAAAGAGATGGGAGGGAGAGGGAGGAAGACAAAGGGATGGGAGGGAGAGGGAGGGAGGAAGACAAAGGGATGGGAGGGAGAGGGAGGAAGACAAAGAGATGGGAGGGAGAGGGAGGAAGACAAAGGGATGGGAGGGAGAGGGAGGAAGACAAAGGGATGGAAGGGAGAGGGAGGAAGACAAAGGGATGGGAGGGAGAGGGAGGAAGACAAAGAGATGGGAGGGAGAGGGAGGAAGACAAAGAGATGGGAGGGAGAGGGAGGAAGACAAAGGGATGGGAGGGAGGAAGACAAAGGGATGGAAGGGAGAGGGAGGAAGACAAAGGGATGGGACGGAGAGGGAGGAAGACAAAGAGATGGGAGGGAGAGGGAGGAAGACAAAGAGATGGGAGGGAGAGGGAGGAAGACAAAGGGATGGGAGGGAGAGGGAGGAAGACAAAGGGATGGGAGGGAGAGGGAGGAAGACAAAGGGATGGGAGGGAGATGGAGAGGGAGGAAGACAACGGGTTGGGAGGGAGGAAGATAAAGGGATGGGAGGGAGAGGGAGGAAGACAAAGAGATGGGAGGGAGGAAGACAAAGGGATGGGAGGGAGAGGGAGGAAGACAAAGGGATGGGAGGAAGGAAGACAAAGGGATGGGAGGGAGAGGGAGGAAGACAAAGGGATGGAAGGGAGAGGGAGGAAGACAAAGGGATGGGAGGGAGAGGGAGGAAGACAAAGGGATGGGAGGGAGAGGGAGGAAGACAAAGGGATGGGAGGGAGGAAGACAAAGGGATGGGAGGGAGAGGGAGGAAGACAAAGGGATGGGAGGAAGGAAGACAAAGGGATGGGAGGGAGAGGGAGGAAGACAAAGGGATGGAAGGGAGAGGGAGGAAGACAAAGGGATGGGAGGGAGAGGAGGAAGACAAAGAGATGGGAGGGAGAGGGAGGAAGACAAAGGGATGGGAGGGAGAGGGAGGAAGACAAAGGGATGGGAGGGAGAGGGAGGGAGGAAGACAAAGGGATGGGAGGGAGAGGGAGGAAGACAAAGAGATGGGAGGGAGAGGGAGGAAGACAAAGGGATGGGAGGGAGAGGGAGGAAGACAAAGGGATGGAAGGGAGAGGGAGGAAGACAAAGGGATGGGAGGGAGAGGGAGGAAGACAAAGAGATGGGAGGGAGAGGGAGGAAGACAAAGAGATGGGAGGGAGAGGGAGGAAGACAAAGGGATGGGAGGGAGGAAGACAAAGGGATGGAGGGAGAGGGAGGAAGACAAAGGGATGGGACAGAGAGGGAGGAAGACAAAGAGATGGGAGGGAGAGGGAGGAAGACAAAGAGATGGGAGGGAGAGGGAGGAAGACAAAGGGATGGAAGGGAGAGGGAGGAAGACAAAGGGATGGGAGGGAGAGGGAGGAAGACAAAGAGATGGGAGGGAGAGGGAGGAAGACAAAGGGATGGGAGGGAGGAAGACAAAGGGATGGAAGGGAGAGGGAGGAAGACAAAGGGATGGGAGGGAGGAAGACAAAGGGATGGGAGGGAGAGGGAGGAAGACAAAGGGATGGGAGGGAGAGGGAGGAAGACAAAGGGATGGGAGGGAGAGGGAGGAAGACAAAGGGATGGGAGGGAGGAAGACAAAGGGATGGGAGGGAGAGGAGGAAGACAAAGGGATGGGAGGGAGAGGGAGGAAGACAAAGAGATGGGAGGGAGAGGGAGGAAGACAAAGGGATGGGAGGGAGAGGGAGGAAGACAAAGGGATGGGAGGGAGAGGGAGGAAGACAAAGGGATGGGAGGGAGGAAGACAAAGGGATGGGAGGGAGAGGGAGGAAGACAAAGGGATGGGAGGAAGGAAGACAAAGGGATGGGAGGGAGAGGGAGGAAGACAAAGGGATGGGAGGGAGAGGGAGGAAGACAAAGGGATGGGAGGGAGGAAGACAAAGGGATGGGAGGGAGAGGGAGGAAGACAAAGGGATGGGAGGAAGGAAGACAAAGGGATGGGAGGGAGAGGGAGGAAGACAAAGGGATGGAAGGGAGAGGGAGGAAGACAAAGGGATGGGAGGGAGAGGGAGGAAGACAAAGAGATGGGAGGGAGAGGGAGGAAGACAAAGGGATGGGAGGGAGAGAGAGGGAGGAAGACAAAGGGATGGGAGGGAGAGGGAGGAAGACAAAGAGATGGGAGGGAGAGGGAGGAAGACAAAGGGATGGGAGGGAGAGGGAGGAAGACAAAGGGATGGAAGGGAGAGGGAGGAAGACAAAGGGATGGGAGGGAGAGGGAGGAAGACAAAGAGATGGGAGGGAGAGGGAGGAAGACAAAGAGATGGGAGGGAGAGGGAGGAAGACAAAGGGATGGGAGGGAGGAAGACAAAGGGATGGAAGGGAGAGGGAGGAAGACAAAGGGATGGGACGGAGAGGGAGGAAGACAAAGAGATGGGAGGGAGAGGGAGGAAGACAAAGAGATGGGAGGGAGAGGGAGGAAGACAAAGGGATGGGAGGGAGAGGGAGGAAGACAAAGAGATGGGAGGGAGAGGGAGGAAGACAAAGGGATGGGAGGGAGGAAGACAAAGGGATGGAAGGGAGAGGGAGGAAGACAAAGGGATGGGAGGGAGGAAGACAAAGGATGGGAGGGAGAGGGAGGAAGACAAAGGGATGGGAGGGAGAGGGAGGAAGACAAAGGGATGGGAGGGAGAGGGAGGAAGACAAAGGGATGGGAGGGAGGAAGACAAAGGGATGGGAGGGAGAGGGAGGAAGACAAAGGGATGGGAGGGAGAGGGAGGAAGACAAAGAGATGGGAGGGAGAGGGAGGAAGACAAAGGGATGGGAGGGAGAGGGAGGAAGACAAAGGGATGGGAGGGAGAGGGAGGAAGACAAAGGGATGGGAGGGAGGAAGACAAAGGGATGGGAGGGAGAGGGAGGAAGACAAAGGGATGGGAGGAAGGAAGACAAAGGGATGGGAGGGAGAGGGAGGAAGACAAAGGGATGGGAGGGAGAGGGAGGAAGACAAAGGGATGGGAGGGAGGAAGACAAAGGGATGGGAGGGAGAGGGAGGAAGACAAAGGGATGGGAGGAAGGAAGACAAAGGGATGGGAGGGAGAGGGAGGAAGACAAAGGGATGGAAGGGAGAGGGAGGAAGACAAAGGGATGGGAGGGAGAGGGAGGAAGACAAAGAGATGGGAGGGAGAGGGAGGAAGACAAAGGGATGGGAGGGAGAGGGAGGGAGGAAGACAAAGGGATGGGAGGGAGAGGGAGGAAGACAAAGAGATGGGAGGGAGAGGGAGGAAGACAAGGGATGGGAGGGAGAGGGAGGAAGACAAAGGGATGGAAGGGAGAGGGAGGAAGACAAAGGGATGGGAGGGAGAGGGAGGAAGACAAAGAGATGGGAGGGAGAGGGAGGAAGACAAAGAGATGGGAGGGAGAGGGAGGAAGACAAAGGGATGGGAGGGAGGAAGACAAAGGGATGGAAGGGAGAGGGAGGAAGACAAAGGGATGGGACGGAGAGGGAGGAAGACAAAGAGATGGGAGGGAGAGGGAGGAAGACAAAGGGATGGGAGGGAGAGGGAGGAAGACAAAGGGATGGGAGGGAGAGGGAGGGAGGAAGACAAAGGGATGGGAGGGAGAGGGAGGAAGACAAAGAGATGGGAGGGAGAGGGAGGAAGACAAAGGGATGGGAGGGAGAGGGAGGAAGACAAAGGGATGGAAGGGAGAGGGAGGAAGACAAAGGGATGGGAGGGAGATGGAGAGGGAGGAAGACAAAGGGATGGGAGGGAGGAAGATAAAGGGATGGGAGGGAGAGGGAGGAAGACAAAGAGATGGGAGGGAGGAAGACAAAGGGATGGGAGGGAGAGGGAGGAAGACAAAGGGATGGGAGGAAGGAAGACAAAGGGATGGGTGGGAGAGGGAGGAAGACAAAGGGATGGAAGGGAGAGGGAGGAAGACAAAGGGATGGGAGGGAGAGGGAGGAAGACAAAGGGATGGGAGGGAGAGGGAGGAAGACAAAGGGATGGGAGGGAGGAAGACAAAGGGATGGGAGGGAGAGGGAGGAAGACAAAGGGATGGGAGGAAGGAAGACAAAGGGATGGGAGGGAGAGGGAGGAAGACAAAGGGATGGAAGGGAGAGGGAGGAAGACAAAGGGATGGGAGGGAGAGGGAGGAAGACAAAGAGATGGGAGGGAGAGGGAGGAAGACAAAGGGATGGGAGGGAGAGGGAGGAAGACAAAGGGATGGGAGGGAGAGGGAGGGAGGAAGACAAAGGGATGGGAGGGAGAGGGAGGAAGACAAAGAGATGGGAGGGAGAGGGAGGAAGACAAAGGGATGGGAGGGAGAGGGAGGAAGACAAAGGGATGGAAGGGAGAGGGAGGAAGACAAAGGGATGGGAGGGAGAGGGAGGAAGACAAAGAGATGGGAGGGAGAGGGAGGAAGACAAAGAGATGGGAGGGAGAGGGAGGAAGACAAAGGGATGGGAGGGAGGAAGACAAAGGGATGGAGGGAGAGGGAGGAAGACAAAGGGATGGGACAGAGAGGGAGGAAGACAAAGAGATGGGAGGGAGAGGGAGGAAGACAAAGAGATGGGAGGGAGAGGGAGGAAGACAAAGGGATGGAAGGGAGAGGGAGGAAGACAAAGGGATGGGAGGGAGATGGAGAGGGAGGAAGACAAAGGGATGGGAGGGAGGAAGATAAAGGGATGGGAG
The DNA here is from genome assembly GCF_036934945.1 of Oncorhynchus masou masou. Taxonomy (NCBI): domain Eukaryota; kingdom Metazoa; phylum Chordata; class Actinopteri; order Salmoniformes; family Salmonidae; genus Oncorhynchus; species Oncorhynchus masou. The sequence goes on from NW_027005086.1 coordinate 88,182, forward strand.
GGAGAGGGAGGAAGACAAAGGGATGGAAGGGAGGAAGACAAAGGGATGGAAGGGAGAGGGAGGAAGACAAAGGGATGGGAGGGAGGAAGACAAAGGGATGGGAGGGAGAGGGAGGAAGACAAAGGGATGGGAGGAAGGAAGACAAAGGGATGGGAGGGAGAGGGAGGAAGACAAAGGGATGGGAGGGAGAGGGAGGAAGACAAAGGGATGGGAGGGAGAGGGAGGAAGACAAAGGGATGGGAGGGAGAGGGAGGAAGACAAAGGGATGCGAGGGAGAGGGAGGAAGACAAAGGGATGGGAGGGAGAGTGAGAAAGACAAAGGGAGGGGAGGGAGAGAGAGAAAGACAAAGGGATGGGAGGAAGGAAGACAAAGGGATGGGAGGGAGAGGGAGGAAGACAAAGGGATGGGAGGGAGAGGGAGGAAGACAAAGGGATGGGAGGGAGGAAGACAAAGGGATGGGAGGGAGAGGGAGGAAGACAAAGGGATGGGAGGAAGGAAGACAAAGGGATGGGAGGGAGAGGGAGGAAGACAAAGGGATGGAAGGGAGAGGGAGGAAGACAAAGGGATGGGAGGGAGAGGGAGGAAGACAAAGGGATGGAAGGGAGGAAGACAAAGGGATGGAAGGGAGAGGGAGGAAGACAAAGGGATGGGAGGGAGAGGGAGGAAGACAAAGGGATGGAAGGGAGAGGGAGGAAGACAAAGGGATGGGAGGGAGGAAGACAAAGGGATGGGAGGGAGAGGGAGGAAGACAGGGATGGAAGGGAGGAAGACAAAGGGATGGAAGGGAGAGGGAGGAAGACAAAGGGATGGGAGGGAGAGGGAGGAAGACAAAGGGATGGGAGGGAGAGGGAGGAAGACAAAGAGATGGGAGGGAGAGGGAGGAAGACAAAGGGATGGGAGGGAGAGGGAGGAAGACAAAGAGATGGGAGGGAGAGGGAGGAAGACAAAGGGATGGGAGGGAGAGGGAGGAAGACAAAGAGATGGAAGGGAGAGGGAGGAAGACAAAGAGATGGGAGGGAAAGGGAGGAAGACAAAGGGATGGGAGGGAGGAAGACAAAGGGATGGGAGGGAGAGGGAGGAAGACAAAGAGATGGGAGGGAGAGGGAGGAAGACAAAGGGATGGGAGGGAGGAAGACAAAGGGATGGGAGGGAGAGGGAGGAAGACAAAGGGATGGAAGGGAGGAAGACAAAGGGATGGAAGGGAGAGGGAGGAAGACAAAGGGATGGGAGGGAGAGGGAGGAAGACAAAGAGATGGGATGGGAGGGAGGAAGACAAAGGGATGGGAGGGAGAGGGAGGAAGACAAAGAGATGGGATGGGAGGGAGGAAGACAAAGGGATGGGAGGGAGAGGGAGGAAGACAAAGGGATGGAAGGGAGGAAGACAAAGGGATGGAAGGGAGAGGGAGGAAGGCAAAGGGATGGGAGGGAGAGGGAGGAAGACAAAGCGATGGGAGGGAGAGGGAGGAAGACAAGGAGATGGGAGGGAGAGGGAGGAAGACAAAGCGATGGGAGGGAGAGGGAGGAAGACAAAGAGATGGGAGGGAGAGGGAGGAAGACAAAGGGATGGGAGGGAGAGGGAGGAAGACAAAGAGATGGAAGGGAGAGGGAGGAAGACAAAGAGATGGGAGGGAGAGGGAGGAAGACAAAGGGATGGGAGGGAGAGGGAGGAAGACAAAGCGATGGGAGGGAGAGGGAGGAAGACAAGGAGATGGGAGGGAGAGGGAGGAAGACAAAGGGATGGGAGGGAGAGGGAGAGGAAGACAA